>NW_027365274.1:0-126393 GCF_046119375.1 Phyllobates terribilis | reverse complement strand
TGAATGAAAGGAGCTGGCATCTCACTCTCTTTGAATCTTCTTTATCATGCTAAGAGGAGCAGGAAAAAGCAAAAAATTTCAGAATTGCACCTTGCAATGCGGAGAAATTACTGTTTGTGCATTTACAATATTCATTGATTTTTGCAATTGAAAAACGTCCAGAAATGATTGAAGCTACTGACTGAATGAAAGGAGCTGGCATCTCACTCTCTTTGAATCTTCTTTATCATGCTAAGAGGAGCAGGAAAAAGCAAAAAATTTCAGAATTGCACCTTGCAATGCGGAGAAATTACTGTTTGTGCATTTACAATATTCATTGATTTTTGCCATTGAAAAACATTATGTTATTCATATACCAGGAATGTTTGAAGCTACTGACTGAATGAAAGGAGCTGGCATCTCACTCTCTTTGAATCTTCTTTATCATGCTAAGAGGAGCAGGAAAAAGTAAAAAATTTCAGAATTGCACCTTGCAATGCGGAGAAATTACTGTTTGTGCATTTACAATATTCATTGATTTTTGCCATTGAAAAACGTCCAGAAATGATTGAAGCTACTGACTGAATGAAAGGAGCTGGCATCTCACTCTCTTTGAATCTTGTTTATCATGCTAAGAGAAGCAGGAAAAAGCAAAAAATTTCAGAATTGCACCTTGCAATGCGAAGAAATTACTGTTTGTGCATTTACAATATTCATTGATGTTTGCCATTGAAAAACGTCCAGAAATGATTGAAGCTACTGACTGAATGAAAGGAGCTGGCATCTCACTTTCTTTGAATCTTCTTTATTATGCTAAGAGGAGCAGGAAAAAGCAAAAAATTTCAGAATTGCACCTTGCAATGCGGAGAAATTACTGTTTGTGCATTTACAATATTCATTGATTTTTGCCATTGAAAAACATCATGTTATTCATATACCAGAAATGATTGAAGCTACTGACTGAATGAAAGGAGCTGGCATCTCACTCTCTTTGAATCTTCTTTATCATGCTAAGAGGAGCAGGAAAAAGTAAAAAATTTCAGTATTGCACCTTGCAATGCGGAGAAATTACTGTTTGTGCATTTACAATATTCAATGATTTTTGCCATTGAAAAACGTCCAGAAATGATTGAAGCTACTGACTGAATGAAAGGAGCTGGCATCTCACTCTCTTTGAATCTTCTTTATCATGCTAAGAGGAGCAGGAAAAAGCAAAAAACTTCAGAATTGCACCTTGCAATGCGGAGAAATTACTGTTTGTGCATTTACAATATTCATTGATTTTTGCCATTGAAAAACATCATGTTATTCATATTCCAGAAATGATTGAAGCTACTGACTGAATGAAAGGAGCTGGCATCTCACTCTCTTTGAATCTTCTTTATCATGCTAAGAGGAGCAGGAAAAAGTAAAAAATTTCAGAATTGCACCTTGCAATGCGGAGAAATTACTCTTTGTGCATTTACAATATTCAATGATTTTTGCCTTTGAAAAACGTCCAGAAATGATTGAAGCTACTGACTGAACGAAAGGAGCTGGCATCTCACTCTCTTTGAATCTTCTTTATCATGCTAAGAGGAGCAGGAAAAAGCAAAAAATTTCAGAATTGCACCTTGCAATGCGGAGAAATTACTGTTTGTGCATTTACAATATTCATTGATTTTTGCCATTGAAAAACATCATGTTATTCATATACCAGAAATGTTTGAAGCTACTGACTGAATGAAAGGAGCTGGCATCTCACTCTCTTTGAATCTTCTTTATCATGCTAAGAGGAGCAGGAAAAAGCAAAAAATTTCAGAATTGCACCTTGCAATGCGGAGAAATTACTGTTTGTGCATTTACAATATTCATTGATTTTTGCCATTGAAAAACGTCCAGAAATGATTGAAGCTACTGACTGAATGAAAGGAGCTGGCATCTCACTCTGAATTTTCTTTATCATGCTAAGAGGAGCAGGAAAAAGCAAAAAATTTCAGAATTGCACCTTGCAATGCGGAGAAATTACTGTTTGTGCATTTACAATATTCATTGATTTTTGCCATTGAAAAACGTCCAGAAATGATTGAAGCTACTGACTGAATGAAAGGAGCTGGCATCTCACTCTCTTTGAATCTTCTTTATCATGCTAAGAGGAGCAGGAAAAAGCAAAAAATTTCAGAATTGCACCTTGCAATGCGGAGAAATTACTGTTTGTGCATTTACAATATTCATTGATTTTTGACATTGAAAAACATCATGTTATTCATATACCAGAAATGATTGAAGCTACTGACTGAATGAAAGGAGCTGGCATCTCACTCTCTTTGAATCTTCTTTATCATGCTAAGAGAAGCAGGAAAAAGTAAAAAATTTCAGAATTGCACCTTGCAATGCGGAGAAATTACTGTTTGTGCATTTACAATATTCAATGATTTTTGCCATTGAAAAACGTCCAGAAATGATTGAAGCTACTGACTGAATGAAAGGAGCTGGCATCTCACTCTCTTTGAATCTTCTTTATCATGCTAAGAGGAGCAGGAAAAAGCAAAAAACTTCAGAATTGCACCTTGCAATGCGGAGAAATTACTGTTTGTGCATTTACAATATTCATTGATTTTTGCCATTGAAAAACATCATGTTATTCATATACCAGAAATGATTGAAGCTACTGACTGAATAAAAGGAGCTGGCATCTCACTCTCTTTGAATCTTCTTTATCATGCTAAGAGGAGCAGGAAAAAGTAAAAAATTTCAGAATTGCACCTTGCAATGCGGAGAAATTACTGTTTGTGCATTTACAATATTCAATGATTTTTGCCTTTGAAAAACGTCCAGAAATGATTGAAGCTACTGACTGAACGAAAGGAGCTGGCATCTCACTCTCTTTGAATCTTCTTTATCATGCTAAGAGGAGCAGGAAAAAGCAAAAAATTTCAGAATTGCACCTTGCAATGCGGAGAAATTACTGTTTGTGCATTTACAATATTCATTGATTTTTGCCATTGAAAAACGTCCAGAAATGATTGAAGCTACTGACTGAATGAAAGCAGCTGGCATCTCACTCTGAATTTTCTTTATCATGCTAAGAGGAGCAGGAAAAAGCAAAAAATTTCAGAATTGCACCTTGCAATGCGGAGAAATTACTCTTTGTGCATTTACAATATTCATTGATTTTTGCCATTGAAAAACGTCCAGAAATGATTGAAGCTACTGACTGAATGAAAGGAGCTGGCATCTCACTCTCTTTGAATCGTCTTTATCATGCTAAGAGGAGCAGGAAAAAGCAAAAAATTTCAGAATTGCACCTTGCAATGCGGAGAAATTACTGTTTGTGCATTTACAATATTCATTGATTTTTGCCATTGAAAAACATTATGTTATTCATATACCAGAAATGTTTGAAGCTACTGACTGAGTGAAAGGAGCTGGCATCTCACTCTCTTTGAATCTTCTTTATCATGCTAAGAGGAGCAGGAAAAAGCAAAAAATTTCAGAATTGCACCTTGCAATGCGGAGAAATTACTGTTTGTGCATTTACAATATTCATTGATTTTTGCCATTGAAAAACATCATGTTATTCATAAACCAGAAATGTTTGAAGCTACTGACTGAATGAAAGGAGCTGGCATCTCACTCTCTTTGAATCTTCTTTATCATGCTTGGATTAGCAGGAAAAAGCAAAAAATTTCAGAATTGCACCTTGCAATGTGGAGATATTACTGTTTGTGCATTTACAATATTCATTGATTTTTGCCATTGAAAAACATGTTTTTCATATACCAGAAATGTTTGAAGCTACTGACTGAATGAAAGGAGCTGGCATCTCACTCTCTTTGAATCTTCTTTATCATGCTAGGATTAACAGGAAAAAGCAAAAAATTTCAGAATTGCACCTTGCAATGTGGAGATATTACTGTTTGTGCATTTACAATATTCATTGATTTTTGCCATTGAAAAACGTCCAGAAATGATTGAAGCTACTGACTGAATGAAAGCAGCTGGCATCTCACTCTGAATTTTCTTTATCATGCTAAGAGGAGCAGGAAAAAGCAAAAAATTTCAGAATTGCACCTTGCAATGCGGAGAAATTACTGTTTGTGCATTTACAATATTCATTGATTTTTGCCATTGAAAAACGTCCAGAAATGATTGAAGCTACTGACTGAATGAAAGGAGCTGGCATCTCACTCTCTTTGAATCGTCTTTATCATGCTAAGAGGAGCAGGAAAAAGCAAAAAATTTCAGAATTGCACCTTGCAATGCGGAGAAATTACTGTTTGTGCATTTACAATATTCATTGATTTTTGCCATTGAAAAACATCATGTTATTCATATACCAGAAATGTTTGAAGCTACTGACTGAATGAAAGGAGCTGGCATCTCACTCTCTTTGAATCTTCTTTATCATGCTAAGAGGAGCAGGAAAAAGCAAAAAATTTCAGAATTGCACCTTGCAATGCGGAGAAATTACTGTTTGTGCATTTACAATATTCATTGATTTTTGCCATTGAAAAACATCATGTTATTCATATACCAGAAATGTTTGAAGCTACTGACTGAATGAAAGGAGCTGGCATCTCACTCTCTTTGAATCTTCTTTATCATGCTTGGATTAGCAGGAAAAAGCAAAAAATTTGAGAATTGCACCTTGCAATGTGGAGATATTACTGTTTGTGCATTTACAATATTCATTGATTTTTGCCATTGAAAAACATGTTTTTCATATACCAGAAATGTTTGAAGCTACTGACTGAATGAAAGGAGCTGGCATCTCACTCTCTTTGAATCTTCTTTATCATGCTAGGATTAGCAGGAAAAAGCAAAAAATTTCAGAATTGCACCTTGCAATGTGGAGATATTACTGTTTGTGCATTTACAATATTCATTGATTTTTGCCATTGAAAAACATGTTTTTCATATACCAGAAATGTTTGAAGCTACTGACTGAATGAAAGGAGCTGGCATCTCACTCTCTTTGAATCTTCTTTATCATGCTAGGATTAACAGGAAAAAGCAAAAAATTTCAGAATTGCACCTTGCAATGTGGAGATATTACTGTTTGTGCATTTACAATATTCATTGATTTTTGCCATTGAAAAACGTCCAGAAATGTTTGAAGCTACTGACTGAATGAAAGGAGCTGGCATCTCACTCTCTTTGAATCTTCTTTATCATGCTAGGATTAGCAGGAAAAAGCAAAAAATTTCAGAATTGCACCTTGCAATGTGGAGATATTGCTGTTTGTGCATTTACAATATTCATTGATTTTTGCCATTGAAAAACATGTTTTTCATATACAAGAAATGTTTGAAGCTACTGACTGAATGAAAGGAGCTGGCATCTCACTCTCTTTGAATCTTCTTTATCATGCTAGGATTAGCAGGAAAAAGCAAAAAATTTCAGAATTGCACCTTGCAATGTGGAGATATTACTGTTTGTGCATTTACAATATTCATTGATTTTTGCCATTGAAAAACGTCCAGAAATGTTTGAAGCTACTGACTGAATGAAAGGAGCTGGCATCTCACTCTCTTTGAATCTTCTTTATCATGCTAGGATTAGCAGGAAAAAGCAAAAAATTTCAGAATTGCACCTTGCAATGTGGAGATATTACTGTTTGTGCATTTACAATATTCATTGATTTTTGCCATTGAAAAACATGTTTTTCATATACCAGAAATGTTTGAAGCTACTGACGGAATGAAAGGAGCTGGCATCTCACTCTCTTTGAATCTTCTTTATCATGCTAGGATTAGCAGGAAAAAGCAAAAAATTTCAGAATTGCACCTTGCAATGTGGAGATATTACTGTTTGTGCATTTACAATATTCATTGATTTTTGCCATTGAAAAACATGTTTTTCATATACCAGAAATGTTTGAAGCTACTGACTGAATGAAAGGAGCTGGCATCTCACTGTCTTTGAATCTTCTTTATCATGCTAGGATTAACAGGAAAAAGCAAAAAATTTCAGAATTGCACCTTGCAATGTGGAGATATTACTGTTTGTGCATTTACAATATTCATTGATTTTGCCATTGAAAAACGTCCAGAAATGTTTGAAGCTACTGACTGAATGAAAGGAGCTGGCATCTCACTCTCTTTAAATCTTCTTTATCATGCTAGGATTAGCAGGAAAAAGCAAAAAAATTTCAGAATTGCACCTTGCAATGTGGAGATATTACTGTTTGTGCATTTACAATATTCATTGATTTTTGCCATTGAAAAACATGTTTTTCATATACCAGAAATGTTTGAAGCTACTGACTGAATGAAAGGAGCTGGCATCTCACTCTCTTTGAATCTTCTTTATCATGCTAGGATAAGCAGGAAAAAGCAAAAAATTTCAGAATTGCACCTTGCAATGTGGAGATATTACTGTTTGTGCATTTACAATATTCATTGATTTTTGCCATTGAAAAACATGTTTTTCATATACCAGAAATGTTTGAAGCTACTGACTTCAATGAAAGGAGCTGGCATCTCACTCTCTTTGAATCTTCTTTATCATGCTAGGATTAACAGGAAAAAGCAAAAAATTTCAGAATTGCACCTTGCAATGTGGAGATATTACTGTTTGTGCATTTACAATATTCATTGATTTTTGCCATTGAAAAACGTCCAGAAATGATTGAAGCTACTGACTGAATGAAAGGAGCTGGCATCTCACTCTCTTTTAATCTTGTTTATCATGCTAAGAGGAGCAGGAAAAAGCAAAAAATTTCAGAATTGCACCTTGCAATGCGGAGAAATTACTGTTTGTGCATTTACAATATTCATTGATTTTTGCCATTGAAAAACGTCCAGAAATGATTGAAGCTACTGACTGAATGAAAGGAGCTGGCATCTCACTCTCTTTGAATCTTCTTTATCATGCTAAGAGGAGCAGGAAAAAGCAAAAAATTTCAGAATTGCACCTTGCAATGCGGAGAAATTACTGTTTGTGCATTTACAATATTCATTGATTTTTGCCATTGAAAAACATCATGTTATTCATATACCAGAAATGATTGAAGCTACTGACTGAATGAAAGGAGCTGGCATCTCACTCTCTTTGAATCTTCTTTATCATGCTAAGAGGAGCAGGAAAAAGTAAAAAATTTCAGAATTGCACCTTGCAATGCGGAGAAATTACTGTTTGTGCATTTACAATATTCAATGATTTTTGCCATTGAAAAACGTCCAGAAATGATTGAAGCTACTGACTGAATGAAAGGAGCTGGCATCTCACTCTCTTTGAATCTTCTTTATCATGCTAAGAGGAGCAGGAAAAAGCAAAAAATTTCAGAATTGCACCTTGCAATGCGGAGAAATTACTGTTTGTGCATTTACAATATTCATTGATTTTTGCCATTGAAAAACATCATGTTATTCATATACCAGAAATGATTGAAGCTACTGACTGAATGAAAGGAGCTGGCATCTCACTCTCTTTGAATCTTCTTTATCATGCTAAGAGGAGCAGGAAAAAGTAAAAAATTTCAGAATTGCACCTTGCAATGCGGAGAAATTGCTGTTTGTGCATTTACAATATTCAATGATTTTTGCCTTTGAAAAACGTCCAGAAATGATTGAAGCTACTGACTGAACGAAAGGAGCTGGCATCTCACTCTCTTTGAATCTTCTTTATCATGCTAAGAGGAGCAGGAAAAAGCAAAAAATTTCAGAATTGCACCTTGCAATGCGGAGAAATTACTGTTTGTGCATTTACAATATTCATTGATTTTTGCCATTGAAAAACATCATGTTATTCATATACCAGAAATGATTGATGCTACTGACTGAATGAAAGGAGCTGGCATCTCACTCTCTTTGAATCTTCTTTATCATGCTAAGAGGAGCAGGAAAAAGCAAAAAATTTCAGAATTGCACCTTGCAATGCGGAGAAATTACTGTTTGTGCATTTACAATATTCATTGATTTTTGCCATTGAAAAACATCATGTTATTCATATACCAGAAATGTTTGAAGCTACTGACTGAATGAAAGGAGCTGGCATCTCACTCTCTTTGAATCTTCTTTATCATGCTAAGAGGAGCAGGAAAAAGCAAAAAATTTCAGAATTGCACCTTGCAATGCGGAGAAATTACTGTTTGTGCATTTACAATATTCATTGATTTTTGCAATTGAAAAACGTCCAGAAATGATTGAAGCTACTGACTGAATGAAAGGAGCTGGCATCTCACTCTCTTTGAATCTTCTTTATCATGCTAAGAGGAGCAGGAAAAAGCAAAAAATTTCAGAATTGCACCTTGCAATGCGGAGAAATTACTGTTTGTGCATTTACAATATTCATTGATTTTTGCCATTGAAAAACATTATGTTATTCATATACCAGGAATGTTTGAAGCTACTGACTGAATGAAAGGAGCTGGCATCTCACTCTCTTTGAATCTTCTTTATCATGCTAAGAGGAGCAGGAAAAAGTAAAAAATTTCAGAATTGCACCTTGCAATGCGGAGAAATTACTGTTTGTGCATTTACAATATTCATTGATTTTTGCCATTGAAAAACGTCCAGAAATGATTGAAGCTACTGACTGAATGAAAGGAGCTGGCATCTCACTCTCTTTGAATCTTGTTTATCATGCTAAGAGAAGCAGGAAAAAGCAAAAAATTTCAGAATTGCACCTTGCAATGCGAAGAAATTACTGTTTGTGCATTTACAATATTCATTGATGTTTGCCATTGAAAAACGTCCAGAAATGATTGAAGCTACTGACTGAATGAAAGGAGCTGGCATCTCACTTTCTTTGAATCTTCTTTATTATGCTAAGAGGAGCAGGAAAAAGCAAAAAATTTCAGAATTGCACCTTGCAATGCGGAGAAATTACTGTTTGTGCATTTACAATATTCATTGATTTTTGCCATTGAAAAACATCATGTTATTCATATACCAGAAATGATTGAAGCTACTGACTGAATGAAAGGAGCTGGCATCTCACTCTCTTTGAATCTTCTTTATCATGCTAAGAGGAGCAGGAAAAAGTAAAAAATTTCAGTATTGCACCTTGCAATGCGGAGAAATTACTGTTTGTGCATTTACAATATTCAATGATTTTTGCCATTGAAAAACGTCCAGAAATGATTGAAGCTACTGACTGAATGAAAGGAGCTGGCATCTCACTCTCTTTGAATCTTCTTTATCATGCTAAGAGGAGCAGGAAAAAGCAAAAAACTTCAGAATTGCACCTTGCAATGCGGAGAAATTACTGTTTGTGCATTTACAATATTCATTGATTTTTGCCATTGAAAAACATCATGTTATTCATATACCAGAAATGATTGAAGCTACTGACTGAATGAAAGGAGCTGGCATCTCACTCTCTTTGAATCTTCTTTATCATGCTAAGAGGAGCAGGAAAAAGTAAAAAATTTCAGAATTGCACCTTGCAATGCGGAGAAATTACTCTTTGTGCATTTACAATATTCAATGATTTTTGCCTTTGAAAAACGTCCAGAAATGATTGAAGCTACTGACTGAACGAAAGGAGCTGGCATCTCACTCTCTTTGAATCTTCTTTATCATGCTAAGAGGAGCAGGAAAAAGCAAAAAATTTCAGAATTGCACCTTGCAATGCGGAGAAATTACTGTTTGTGCATTTACAATATTCATTGATTTTTGCCATTGAAAAACATCATGTTATTCATATACCAGAAATGTTTGAAGCTACTGACTGAATGAAAGGAGCTGGCATCTCACTCTCTTTGAATCTTCTTTATCATGCTAAGAGGAGCAGGAAAAAGCAAAAAATTTCAGAATTGCACCTTGCAATGCGGAGAAATTACTGTTTGTGCATTTACAATATTCATTGATTTTTGCCATTGAAAAACGTCCAGAAATGATTGAAGCTACTGACTGAATGAAAGGAGCTGGCATCTCACTCTGAATTTTCTTTATCATGCTAAGAGGAGCAGGAAAAAGCAAAAAATTTCAGAATTGCACCTTGCAATGCGGAGAAATTACTGTTTGTGCATTTACAATATTCATTGATTTTTGCCATTGAAAAACGTCCAGAAATGATTGAAGCTACTGACTGAATGAAAGGAGCTGGCATCTCACTCTCTTTGAATCTTCTTTATCATGCTAAGAGGAGCAGGAAAAAGCAAAAAATTTCAGAATTGCACCTTGCAATGCGGAGAAATTACTGTTTGTGCATTTACAATATTCATTGATTTTTGACATTGAAAAACATCATGTTATTCATATACCAGAAATGATTGAAGCTACTGACTGAATGAAAGGAGCTGGCATCTCACTCTCTTTGAATCTTCTTTATCATGCTAAGAGAAGCAGGAAAAAGTAAAAAATTTCAGAATTGCACCTTGCAATGCGGAGAAATTACTGTTTGTGCATTTACAATATTCAATGATTTTTGCCATTGAAAAACGTCCAGAAATGATTGAAGCTACTGACTGAATGAAAGGAGCTGGCATCTCACTCTCTTTGAATCTTCTTTATCATGCTAAGAGGAGCAGGAAAAAGCAAAAAACTTCAGAATTGCACCTTGCAATGCGGAGAAATTACTGTTTGTGCATTTACAATATTCATTGATTTTTGCCATTGAAAAACATCATGTTATTCATATACCAGAAATGATTGAAGCTACTGACTGAATAAAAGGAGCTGGCATCTCACTCTCTTTGAATCTTCTTTATCATGCTAAGAGGAGCAGGAAAAAGTAAAAAATGTCAGAATTGCACCTTGCAATGCGGAGAAATTACTGTTTGTGCATTTACAATATTCAATGATTTTTGCCTTTGAAAAACGTCCAGAAATGATTGAAGCTACTGACTGAACGAAAGGAGCTGGCATCTCACTCTCTTTGAATCTTCTTTATCATGCTAAGAGGAGCAGGAAAAAGCAAAAAATTTCAGAATTGCACCTTGCAATGCGGAGAAATTACTGTTTGTGCATTTACAATATTCATTGATTTTTGCCATTGAAAAACGTCCAGAAATGATTGAAGCTACTGACTGAATGAAAGCAGCTGGCATCTCACTCTGAATTTTCTTTATCATGCTAAGAGGAGCAGGAAAAAGCAAAAAATTTCAGAATTGCACCTTGCAATGCGGAGAAATTACTCTTTGTGCATTTACAATATTCATTGATTTTTGCCATTGAAAAACGTCCAGAAATGATTGAAGCTACTGACTGAATGAAAGGAGCTGGCATCTCACTCTCTTTGAATCGTCTTTATCATGCTAAGAGGAGCAGGAAAAAGCAAAAAATTTCAGAATTGCACCTTGCAATGCGGAGAAATTACTGTTTGTGCATTTACAATATTCATTGATTTTTGCCATTGAAAAACATTATGTTATTCATATACCAGAAATGTTTGAAGCTACTGATTGAGTGAAAGGAGCTGGCATCTCACTCTCTTTGAATCTTCTTTATCATGCTAAGAGGAGCAGGAAAAAGCAAAAAATTTCAGAATTGCACCTTGCAATGCGGAGAAATTACTGTTTGTGCATTTACAATATTCATTGATTTTTGCCATTGAAAAACATCATGTTATTCATATACCAGAAATGTTTGAAGCTACTGACTGAATGAAAGGAGCTGGCATCTCACTCTCTTTGAATCTTCTTTATCATGCTTGGATTAGCAGGAAAAAGCAAAAAATTTCAGAATTGCACCTTGCAATGTGGAGATATTACTGTTTGTGCATTTACAATATTCATTGATTTTTGCCATTGAAAAACATGTTTTTCATATACCAGAAATGTTTGAAGCTACTGACTGAATGAAAGGAGCTGGCATCTCACTCTCTTTGAATCTTCTTTATCATGCTAGGATTAACAGGAAAAAGCAAAAAATTTCAGAATTGCACCTTGCAATGTGGAGATATTACTGTTTGTGCATTTACAATATTCATTGATTTTTGCCATTGAAAAACGTCCAGAAATGATTGAAGCTACTGACTGAATGAAAGCAGCTGGCATCTCACTCTGAATTTTCTTTATCATGCTAAGAGGAGCAGGAAAAAGCAAAAAATTTCAGAATTGCACCTTGCAATGCGGAGAAATTACTGTTTGTGCATTTACAATATTCATTGATTTTTGCCATTGAAAAACGTCCAGAAATGATTGAAGCTACTGACTGAATGAAAGGAGCTGGCATCTCACTCTCTTTGAATCGTCTTTATCATGCTAAGAGGAGCAGGAAAAAGCAAAAAATTTCAGAATTGCACCTTGCAATGTGGAGAAATTACTGTTTGTGCATTTACAATATTCATTGATTTTTGCCATTGAAAAACATCATGTTATTCATATACCAGAAATGTTTGAAGCTACTGACTGAATGAAAGGAGCTGGCATCTCACTCTCTTTGAATCTTCTTTATCATGCTTGGATTAGCAGGAAAAAGCAAAAAATTTCAGAATTGCACCTTGCAATGTGGAGATATTACTGTTTGTGCATTTACAATATTCATTGATTTTTGCCATTGAAAAACATGTTTTTCATATACCAGAAATGTTTGAAGCTACTGACTGAATGAAAGGAGCTGGCATCTCACTCTCTTTGAATCTTCTTTATCATGCTAGGATTAGCAGGAAAAAGCAAAAAATTTCAGAATTGCACCTTGCAATGTGGAGATATTACTGTTTGTGCATTTACAATATTCATTGATTTTTGCCATTGAAAAACATGTTTTTCATATACCAGAAATGTTTGAAGCTACTGACTGAATGAAAGGAGCTGGCATCTCACTCTCTTTGAATCTTCTTTATCATGCTAGGATTAACAGGAAAAAGCAAAAAATTTCAGAATTGCACCTTGCAATGTGGAGATATTACTGTTTGTGCATTTACAATATTCATTGATTTTTGCCATTGAAAAACGTCCAGAAATGTTTGAAGCTACTGACTGAATGAAAGGAGCTGGCATCTCACTCTCTTTGAATCTTCTTTATCATGCTAGGATTAGCAGGAAAAAGCAAAAAATTTCAGAATTGCACCTTGCAATGTGGAGATATTGCTGTTTGTGCATTTACAATATTCATTGATTTTTGCCATTGAAAAACATGTTTTTCATATACAAGAAATGTTTGAAGCTACTGACTGAATGAAAGGAGCTGGCATCTCACTCTCTTTGAATCTTCTTTATCATGCTAGGATTAGCAGGAAAAAGCAAAAAATTTCAGAATTGCACCTTGCAATGTGGAGATATTACTGTTTGTGCATTTACAATATTCATTGATTTTTGCCATTGAAAAACGTCCAGAAATGTTTGAAGCTACTGACTGAATGAAAGGAGCTGGCATCTCACTCTCTTTGAATCATCTTTATCATGCTAGGATTAGCAGGAAAAAGCAAAAAATTTCAGAATTGCACCTTGCAATGTGGAGATATTACTGTTTGTGCATTTACAATATTCATTGATTTTTGCCATTGAAAAACATGTTTTTCATATACCAGAAATGTTTGAAGCTACTGACGGAATGAAAGGAGCTGGCATCTCACTCTCTTTGAATCTTCTTTATCATGCTAGGATTAGCAGGAAAAAGCAAAAAATTTCAGAATTGCACCTTGCAATGTGGAGATATTACTGTTTGTGCATTTACAATATTCATTGATTTTTGCCATTGAAAAACATGTTTTTCATATACCAGAAATGTTTGAAGCTACTGACTGAATGAAAGGAGCTGGCATCTCACTGTCTTTGAATCTTCTTTATCATGCTAGGATTAACAGGAAAAAGCAAAAAATTTCAGAATTGCACCTTGCAATGTGGAGATATTACTGTTTGTGCATTTACAATATTCATTGATTTTGCCATTGAAAAACGTCCAGAAATGTTTGAAGCTACTGACTGAATGAAAGGAGCTGGCATCTCACTCTCTTTAAATCTTCTTTATCATGCTAGGATTAGCAGGAAAAAGCAAAAAAATTTCAGAATTGCACCTTGCAATGTGGAGATATTACTGTTTGTGCATTTACAATATTCATTGATTTTTGCCATTGAAAAACATGTTTTTCATATACCAGAAATGTTTGAAGCTACTGACTGAATGAAAGGAGCTGGCATCTCACTCTCTTTGAATCTTCTTTATCATGCTAGGATAAGCAGGAAAAAGCAAAAAATTTCAGAATTGCACCTTGCAATGTGGAGATATTACTGTTTGTGCATTTACAATATTCATTGATTTTTGCCATTGAAAAACATGTTTTTCATATACCAGAAATGTTTGAAGCTACTGACTTGAATGAAAGGAGCTGGCATCTCACTCTCTTTGAATCTTCTTTATCATGCTAGGATTAACAGGAAAAAGCAAAAAATTTCAGAATTGCACCTTGCAATGTGGAGATATTACTGTTTGTGCATTTACAATATTCATTGATTTTTGCCATTGAAAAACGTCCAGAAATGTTTGAAGCTACTGACTGAATGAAAGGAGCTGGTATCTCACTCTCTTTGAATCTTCTTTATCATGCTAGGATTAGCAGGAAAAAGCAAAAAATTTCAGAATTGCACCTTGCAATGTGGAGATATTACTGTTTGTGCATTTACAATATTCATTGATTTTTGCCATTGAAAAACATGTTTTTCATATACAAGAAATGTTTGAAGCTACTGACTGAATGAAAGGAGCTGGCATCTCACTCTCTTTGAATCTTCTTTATCATGCTAGGATTAGCAGGAAAAAGCAAAAAATTTCAGAATTGCACCTTGCAATGTGGAGATATTACTGTTTGTGCATTTACAATATTCATTGATTTTTGCCATTGAAAAACGTCCAGAAATGTTTCAAGCTACTGACTGAATGAAATTAGCTGGCATCTCACTCTCTTTGAATCTTCTTTATCATGCTAGGATTAGCAGGAAAAAGCAAAAAATTTCAGAATTGCACCTTGCAATGTGGAGATATTACTGTTTGTGCATTTACAATATTCATTGATTTTGCCATTGAAAAACATCCAGAAATGTTTGAAGCTACTGACTGAATGAAAGGAGCTGGCATCTCACTCTCTTTGAATCTTCTTTATCATGCTAGGATTAGCAGGAAAAAGCAAAAAATTTCAGAATTGCACCTTGCAATGTGGAGATATTACTGTTTGTGCATTTACAATATTCATTGATTTTTGCCATTGAAAAACATGTTTTTCATATACCAGAAATGTTTGAAGCTACTGACGGAATGAAAGGAGCTGGCATCTCACTCTCTTTGAATCTTCTTTATCATGCTAGGATTAGCAGGAAAAAGCAAAAAATTTCAGAATTACACCTTGCAATGTGGAGATATTACTGTTTGTGCATTTACAATATTCATTGATTTTTGCCATTGAAAAACATGTTTTTCATATACCAGAAATGTTTGAAGCTACTGACTGAATGAAAGGAGCTGGCATCTCACTGTCTTTGAATCTTCTTTATCATGCTAGGATTAACAGGAAAAAGCAAAAAATTTCAGAATTGCACCTTGCAATGTGGAGATATTACTGTTTGTGCATTTACAATATTCATTGATTTTGCCATTGAAAAACGTCCAGAAATGTTTGAAGCTACTGACTGAATGAAAGGAGCTGGCATCTCACTCTCTTTGAATCTTCTTTATCATGCTAGGATTAGCAGGAAAAAGCAAAAAAATTTCAGAATTGCACCTTGCAATGTGGAGATATTATTGTTTGTGCATTTACAATATTCATTGATTTTTGCCATTGAAAAACATGTTTTTCATATACCAGAAATGTTTGAAGCTACTGACTGAATGAAAGGAGCTGGCATCTCACTCTCTTTGAATCTTCTTTATCATGCTAGGATAAGCAGGAAAAAGCAAAAAATTTCAGAATTGCACCTTGCAATGTGGAGATATTACTGTTTGTGCATTTACAATATTCATTGATTTTTGCCATTGAAAAACATGTTTTTCATATACCAGAAATATTTGAAGCTACTGACTTGAATGAAAGGAGCTGGCATCTCACTCTCTTTGAATCTTCTTTATCATGCTAGGATTAACAGGAAAAAGCAAAAAATTTCAGAATTGCACCTTGCAATGTGGAGATATTACTGTTTGTGCATTTACAATATTCATTGATTTTTGCCATTGAAAAACGTCCAGAAATGTTTGAAGCTACTGACTGAATGAAAGGAGCTGGTATCTCACTCTCTTTGAATCTTCTTTATCATGCTAGGATTAGCAGGAAAAAGCAAAAAATTTCAGAATTGCACCTTGCAATGTGGAGATATTACTGTTTATGCATTTACAATATTCATTGATTTTTGCCATTGAAAAACATGTTTTTCATATACAAGAAATGTTTGAAGCTACTGACTGAATGAAAGGAGCTGGCATCTCACTCTCTTTGAATCTTCTTTATCATGCTAGGATTAGCAGGAAAAAGCAAAAAATTTCAGAATTGCACCTTGCAATGTGGAGATATTACTGTTTGTGCATTTACAATATTCATTGATTTTTGCCATTGAAAAACGTCCAGAAATGTTTGAAGCTACTGACTGAATGAAATTAGCTGGCATCTCACTCTCTTTGAATCTTCTTTATCATGCTTGGATTAGCAGGAAAAAGCAAAAAATTTCAGAATTGCACCTTGCAATGTGGAGATATTACTGTTTGTGCATTTACAATATTCATTGATTTTTGCCATTGAAAAACATGTTTTTCATATACCAGAAATGTTTGAAGCTACTGACTGAATGAAAGGAGCTGGTATCTCACTCTCTTTGAATCTTCTTTATCATGCTAGGATTAACAGGAAAAAGCAAAAAATTTCAGAATTGCACCTTGCAATGTGGAGATATTACTGTTTGTGCATTTACAATATTCATTGATTTTTGCCATTGAAAAACGTCCAGAAATGTTTGAAGCTACTGACTGAATGAAAGGAGCTGGCATCTCACTCTCTTTGAATCTTCTTTATCATGCTAGGATTAACAGGAAAAAGCTAAAAATTTCAGAATTGCACCTTGCAATGTGGAGATATTACTGTTTGTGCATTTACAATATTCATTGATTTTTGCCATTGAAAAACATGTTTTTCATATACCAGAAATGTTTGAAGCTACTGACTGAATGAAAGGAGCTGGCATCTCACTATCTTTGAATCTTCTTTATCATGCTAGGATTAGCAGGAAAAAGCAAAAAATTTCAGAATTGCACCTTGCAATGTGGAGATATTACTGTTTGTGCATTTACAATATTCATTGATTTTTGCCATTGAAAAACATGTTTTTCATATACCAGAAATGTTTGAAGCTACTGACTGAATGAAAGGAGCTGGCATCTCACTCTCTTTGAATCTTCTTTATCATGCTAGGATTAGCATTAAAATCAAAAAATTTCAGAATTGCACCTTGCAATGTGGAGATATTACTGTTTGTGCATTTACAATATTCATTGATTTTTGCCATTGAAAAACATGTTTTTCATATACCAGAAATGTTTGAAGCTACTGACTGAATGAAAGGAGCTGGCATCTCACTCTCTTTGAATCTTCTTTATCATGCTAGGATTAGCAGGAAAAAGCAAAAAATTTCAGAATTGCACCTTGCAATGTGGAGATATTACTGTTTGTGCATTTACAATATTCATTGATTTTTGCCATTGAAAAACATGTTTTTCATATACCAGAAATGTTTGAAGCTACTGACTGAATGAAAGGAGCTGGCATCTCACTCTCTTTGAATCTTCTTTATCATGCTAGGATTAACAGGAAAAAACAAAAAATTTCAGAATTGCACCTTGCAATGTGGAGATATTACTGTTTGTGCATTTACAATATTCATTGATTTTTGCCATTGAAAAACATGTTTTTCATATACCAGAAATGTTTGAAGCTACTGACTGAATGAAAGGAGCTGGCATCTCACTCTCTTTGAATCTTCTTTATCATGCTAGGATTAGCAGGAAAAAGCAAAAAATTTCAGAATTGCACCTTGCAATGCGGAGAAATTACTGTTTGTGCATTTACAATATTCATTGATTTTTGCCATTGAAAAACATCAATCATTTCTGGTATATGAATAACATGATATTTTTCAATGGCAAAAATCAATGAATTTTGTAAATGCACAAACAGTAATTTCTCCGCATTGCAAGGCGCAATTCTGAAATTTTTTGCTTTTTCCTGCTCCTCTTAGCATGATAAAGAAGATTCAAAGAGAGTGAGATGCCAGCTCCTTTCATTCAGTCAGTAGCTTCAATCATTTCTGGACATTTTTCAATGGCAAAAATCAATGAATATTGTAAATGCACAAACAGTAATTTCTCCGCATTGCAAGGTGCAATTCTGAAATTTTTTGCTTTTACCTGCTCCTCTTAGCATGATAAAGAAGATTCAAAGAGAGTGAGATGCCAGCTCCTTTCATTCAGTCAGTAGCTTCAATCATTTCTGGACGTTTTTCAATGGCAAAAATCAATGAATATTGTAAATGCACAAACAGTAATTTCTCCGCATTGCAAGGTGCAATTCTGAAATTTTTTGCTTTTTCCTGCTCCTCTTAGCATGATAAAGATTCAAAGTGAGTGAGATGCCAGCTCCTTTCATTCAGTCAGTACCTTCAATCATTTCTGGACGTTTTTCAATGGCAAAAATCAATGAATATTGTAAATGCACAAACAGTAATTTCTCCGCATTGCAAGGTGCAATTCTGAAATTTTTTGCTTTTTCCTGCTCCTCTTAGCATGATAAAGAAGATTCAAAGAGAGTGAGATGCCAGCTCCTTTCATTCAGTCAGTAGCTTCAATCATTTCTGGACGCTTTTCAATGGCAAAAATCAATGAATATTGTAAATGCACAAACTGTAATTTCTCCGCATTGCAAGGTGCAATTCTGAAATTTTTTGCTTTTTCCTGCTCCTCTTAGCATGATAAAGAAGATTCAAAGAGAGTGAGATGCCAGCTCCTTTCATTCAGTCAGTAGCTTCAATCATTTCTGGTATATGAATAACATGATGTTTTTCAATAGCAAAAATCAATGAATATTGTAAATGCACAAACAGTAATTTCTCCGCATTGCAAGGTGCAATTCTGAAATTTTTTGCTTTTTCCTGCTCCTCTTAGCATGATAAAGAAGATTCAAAGAGAGTGAGATGCCAGCTCCTTTCATTCAGTCAGTAGCTTCAATCATTTCTGGACGTTTTTCAATGGCAAAAATCAATGAATATTGTAAATGCACAAACAGTAATTTCTCCGCATTGCAAGGTGCAATTCTGAAATTTTTTGCTTTTTCCTGCTCCTCTTAGCATGATAAAGAAGATTCAAAGAGAGTGAGATGCCAGCTCCTTTCATTCAGTCAGTAGCTTCAATCATTTCTGGACGTTTTTCAATGGCAAAAATCAATGAATATTGTAAATGCACAAACTATAATTTCTCCGCATTGCAAGGTGCAATTCTGAAATTTTTTGCTTTTTCCTGCTCCTCTTAGCATGATAAAGAAGATTCAAAGAGAGTGAGATGCCAGCTCCCTTCATTCAGTCAGTAGCTTCAATCATTTCTGGTATATGAATAACATGATGTTTTTCAATAGCAAAAATCAATGAATATTGTAAATGCACAAACAGTAATTTCTCCGCATTGCAAGGTGCAATTCTGAAATTTTTTGCTTTTTCCTGCTCCTCTTAGCATGATAAAGAAGATTCAAAGAGAGTGAGATGCCAGCTCCTTTCATTCAGTCAGTAGCTTCAATCATTTCTGGACGTTTTTCAATGGCAAAAATCAATGAATATTGTAAATGCACAAACAGTAATTTCTCCGCATTGCAAGGTGCAATTCTGAAATTTTTTGCTTTTTCCTGCTCCTCTTAGCATGATAAACAAGATTCAAAGAGAGTGAGATGCCAGCTCCTTTCATTCAGTCAGTAGCTTCAATCATTTCTGGACGTTTTTCAATGGCAAAAATCATTGAATATTGTAAATGCACAAACAGTAATTTCTCCGCATTGCAAGGTGCAATTCTGAAATTTTTTGCTTTTTCCTGCTCCTCTTAGCATGATAAAGAAGATTCAAAGAGTGAGATGCCAGCTCCTTTCATTCAGTCAGTAGCTTCAAACATTTCTGGTATATGAATAACATGATGTTTTTCAATGGCAAAAATCAATGAATATTGTAAATGCACAAACAGTAATTTCTCCGCATTGCAAGGTGCAATTCTGAAATTTTTTGCTTTTTCCTGCTCCTCTTAGCATGATAAAGAAGACTCAAAGAGAGTGAGATGCCAGCTCCTTTCGTTCAGTCAGTAGCTTCAATCATTTCTGGACGTTTTTCAATGGCAAAAATCATTGAATATTATAAATGCACAAACAGTAATTTCTCCGCATTGCAAGGTGCAATTCTGAAATTTTTTACTTTTTCCTGCTCCTCTTAGCATGATAAAGAAGATTCAAAGAGAGTGAGATGCCAGCTCCTTTCATTCAGTCAGTAGCTTCAATCATTTCTGGTATATGAATAACATGATGTTTTTCAATGGCAAAAATCAATGAATATTGTAAATGCACAAACAGTAATTTCTCCGCATTGCAAGGTGCAATTCTGAAATTTTTTGCTTTTTCCTGCTCCTCTTAGCATGATAAAGAAGATTCAAAGAGAGTGAGATGCCAGCTCCTTTCATTCAGTCAGTAGCTTCAATCATTTCTGGACGTTTTTCAATGGCAAAAATCAATGAATATTGTAAATGCACAAACAGTAATTTCTCCGCATTGCAAGGTGCAATTCTGAAATTTTTTGCTTTTTCCTGCTCCTCTTAGCATGATAAAGAAGATTCAAAGAGAGTGAGATGCCAGCTCCTTTCATTCAGTCAGTAGCTTCAATCATTTCTGGACGTTTTTCAATGGCAAAAATCATTGAATATTGTAAATGCACAAACAGTAATTTCTCCGCATTGCAAGGTGCAATTCTGAAATTTTTTACTTTTTCCTGCTCCTCTTAGCATGATAAAGAAGATTCAAAGAGAGTGAGATGCCAGCTCCTTTCATTCAGTCAGTAGCTTCAATCATTTCTGGTATATGAATAACATGATGTTTTTCAATCGCAAAAATCAATGAATATTGTAAATGCACAAACAGTAATTTCTCCGCATTGCAAGGTGCAATTCTGAAATTTTTTGCTTTTTCCTGCTCCTCTTAGCATGATAAAGAAGATTCAAAGAGAGTGAGATGCCAGCTCCTTTCATTCAGTCAGTAGCTTCAATCATTTCTGGAAGTTTTTCAATGGCAAAAATCAATGAATATTGTAAATGCACAAACTATAATTTCTCCGCATTGCAAGGTGCAATTCTGAAATTTTTTGCTTTTTCCTGCTCCTCTTAGCATGATAAAGAAGATTCAAAGAGAGTGAGATGCCAGCTCCTTTCATTCAGTCAGTAGCTTCAATCATTTCTGGTATATGAATAACATGATGTTTTTCAATAGCAAAAATCAATGAATATTGTAAATGCACAAACAGTAATTTCTCCGCATTGCAAGGTGCAATTCTGAAATTTTTTGCTTTTTCCTGCTCCTCTTAGCATGATAAAGAAGATTCAAAGAGAGTGAGATGCCAGCTCCTTTCATTCAGTCAGTAGCTTCAATCATTTCTGGACGTTTTTCAATGGCAAAAATCAATGAATATTGTAAATGCACAAACAGTAATTTCTCCGCATTGCAAGGTGCAATTCTGAAATTTTTTGCTTTTTCCTGCTCCTCTTAGCATGATAAAGAAGATTCAAAGAGAGTGAGATGCCAGCTCCTTTCGTTCAGTCAGTAGCTTCAATCATTTCTGGACGTTTTTCAATGGCAAAAATCTTTGAATATTATAAATGCACAAACAGTAATTTCTCCGCATTGCAAGGTGCAATTCTGAAATTTTTTGCTTTTTCCTGCTCCTCTTAGCATGATAAAGAAGATTCAAAGAGAGTGAGATGCCAGCTCCTTTCATTCAGTCAGTAGCTTCAATCATTTCTGGTATATGAATAACATGATGTTTTTCAATAGCAAAAATCAATGAATATTGTAAATGCACAAACAGTAATTTCTCCGCATTGCAAGGTGCAATTCTGAAATTTTTTGCTTTTTCCTGCTCCTCTTAGCATGATAAAGAAGATTCAAAGAGAGTGAGATGCCAGCTCCTTTCATTCAGTCAGTAGCTTCAATCATTTCTGGACGTTTTTCAATGGCAAAAATCAATGAATATTGTAAATGCACAAACAGTAATTTCTCCGCATTGCAAGGTGCAATTCTGAAATTTTTTGCTTTTTCCTGCTCCTCTTAGCATGATAAACAAGATTCAAAGAGAGTGAGATGCCAGCTCCTTTCATTCAGTCAGTAGCTTCAATCATTTCTGGACGTTTTTCAATGGCAAAAATCATTGAATATTGTAAATGCACAAACAGTAATTTCTCCGCATTGCAAGGTGCAATTCTGAAATTTTTTACTTTTTCCTGCTCCTCTTAGCATGATAAAGAAGATTCAAAGAGAATGAGATGCCAGCTCCTTTCATTCAGTCAGTAGCTTCAATCATTTCTGGTATATGAATAACATGATGTTTTTCAATCGCAAAAATCAATGAATATTGTAAATGCACAAACAGTAATTTCTCCGCATTGCAAGGTGCAATTCTGAAATTTTTTGCTTTTTCCTGCTCCTCTTAGCATGATAAAGAAGATTCAAAGAGAGTGAGATGCCAGCTCCTTTCATTCAGTCAGTAGCTTCAATCATTTCTGGACGTTTTTCAATGGCAAAAATCAATGAATATTGTAAATGCACAAACAGTAATTTCTCCGCATTGCAAGGTGCAATTCTGAAATTTTTTGCTTTTTCCTGCTCCTCTTAGCATGATAAAGAAGATTCAAAGAGAGTGAGATGCCAGCTCCTTTCATTCAGTCAGTAGCTTCAATCATTTCTGGTATATGAATAACATGATGTTTTTCAATAGCAAAAATCAATGAATATTGTAAATGCACAAACAGTAATTTCTCCGCATTGCAAGGTGCAATTCTGAAATTTTTTGCTTTTTCCTGCTCCTCTTAGCATGATAAAGAAGATTCAAAGAGAGTGAGATGCCAGCTCCTTTCATTCAGTCAGTAGCTTCAATCATTTCTGGACGTTTTTCAATGGCAAAAATCAATGAATATTGTAAATGCACAAACAGTAATTTCTCCGCATTGCAAGGTGCAATTCTGAAATTTTTTGCTTTTTCCTGCTCCTCTTAGCATGATAAACAAGATTCAAAGAGAGTGAGATGCCAGCTCCTTTCATTCAGTCAGTAGCTTCAATCATTTCTGGACGTTTTTCAATGGCAAAAATCATTGAATATTGTAAATGCACAAACAGTAATTTCTCCGCATTGCAAGGTGCAATTCTGAAATTTTTTGCTTTTTCCTGCTCCTCTTAGCATGATAAAGAAGATTCAAAGAGTGAGATGCCAGCTCCTTTCATTCAGTCAGTAGCTTCAAACATTTCTGGTATATGAATAACATGATGTTTTTCAATGGCAAAAATCAATGAATATTGTAAATGCACAAACAGTAATTTCTCCGCATTGCAAGGTGCAATTCTGAAATTTTTTGCTTTTTCCTGCTCCTCTTAGCATGATAAAGAAGACTCAAAGAGAGTGAGATGCCAGCTCCTTTCGTTCAGTCAGTAGCTTCAATCATTTCTGGACGTTTTTCAATGGCAAAAATCATTGAATATTATAAATGCACAAACAGTAATTTCTCCGCATTGCAAGGTGCAATTCTGAAATTTTTTACTTTTTCCTGCTCCTCTTAGCATGATAAAGAAGATTCAAAGAGAGTGAGATGCCAGCTCCTTTCATTCAGTCAGTAGCTTCAATCATTTCTGGTATATGAATAACATGATGTTTTTCAATGGCAAAAATCAATGAATATTGTAAATGCACAAACAGTAATTTCTCCGCATTGCAAGGTGCAATTCTGAAATTTTTTGCTTTTTCCTGCTCCTCTTAGCATGATAAAGAAGATTCAAAGAGAGTGAGATGCCAGCTCCTTTCATTCAGTCAGTAGCTTCAATCATTTCTGGACGTTTTTCAATGGCAAAAATCAATGAATATTGTAAATGCACAAACAGTAATTTCTCCGCATTGCAAGGTGCAATTCTGAAATTTTTTGCTTTTTCCTGCTCCTCTTAGCATGATAAAGAAGATTCAAAGAGAGTGAGATGCCAGCTCCTTTCATTCAGTCAGTAGCTTCAATCATTTCTGGACGTTTTTCAATGGCAAAAATCATTGAATATTGTAAATGCACAAACAGTAATTTCTCCGCATTGCAAGGTGCAATTCTGAAATTTTTTACTTTTTCCTGCTCCTCTTAGCATGATAAAGAAGATTCAAAGAGAGTGAGATGCCAGCTCCTTTCATTCAGTCAGTAGCTTCAATCATTTCTGGTATATGAATAACATGATGTTTTTCAATCGCAAAAATCAATGAATATTGTAAATGCACAAACAGTAATTTCTCCGCATTGCAAGGTGCAATTCTGAAATTTTTTGCTTTTTCCTGCTCCTCTTAGCATGATAAAGAAGATTCAAAGAGAGTGAGATGCCAGCTCCTTTCATTCAGTCAGTAGCTTCAATCATTTCTGGAAGTTTTTCAATGGCAAAAATCAATGAATATTGTAAATGCACAAACTATAATTTCTCCGCATTGCAAGGTGCAATTCTGAAATTTTTTGCTTTTTCCTGCTCCTCTTAGCATGATAAAGAAGATACAAAGAGAGTGAGATGCCAGCTCCTTTCATTCAGTCAGTAGCTTCAATCATTTCTGGTATATGAATAACATGATGTTTTTCAATAGCAAAAATCAATGAATATTGTAAATGCACAAACAGTAATTTCTCCGCATTGCAAGGTGCAATTCTGAAATTTTTTGCTTTTTCCTGCTCCTCTTAGCATGATAAAGAAGATTCAAAGAGAGTGAGATGCCAGCTCCTTTCATTCAGTCAGTAGCTTCAATCATTTCTGGACGTTTTTCAATGGCAAAAATCAATGAATATTGTAAATGCACAAACAGTAATTTCTCCGCATTGCAAGGTGCAATTCTGAAATTTTTTGCTTTTTCCTGCTCCTCTTAGCATGATAAAGAAGATTCAAAGAGAGTGAGATGCCAGCTCCTTTCGTTCAGTCAGTAGCTTCAATCATTTCTGGACGTTTTTCAATGGCAAAAATCTTTGAATATTATAAATGCACAAACAGTAATTTCTCCGCATTGCAAGGTGCAATTCTGAAATTTTTTGCTTTTTCCTGCTCCTCTTAGCATGATAAAGAAGATTCAAAGAGAGTGAGATGCCAGCTCCTTTCATTCAGTCAGTAGCTTCAATCATTTCTGGTATATGAATAACATGATGTTTTTCAATAGCAAAAATCAATGAATATTGTAAATGCACAAACAGTAATTTCTCCGCATTGCAAGGTGCAATTCTGAAATTTTTTGCTTTTTCCTGCTCCTCTTAGCATGATAAAGAAGATTCAAAGAGAGTGAGATGCCAGCTCCTTTCATTCAGTCAGTAGCTTCAATCATTTCTGGACGTTTTTCAATGGCAAAAATCAATGAATATTGTAAATGCACAAACAGTAATTTCTCCGCATTGCAAGGTGCAATTCTGAAATTTTTTGCTTTTTCCTGCTCCTCTTAGCATGATAAACAAGATTCAAAGAGAGTGAGATGCCAGCTCCTTTCATTCAGTCAGTAGCTTCAATCATTTCTGGATGTTTTTCAATGGCAAAAATCATTGAATATTGTAAATGCACAAACAGTAATTTCTCCGCATTGCAAGGTGCAATTCTGAAATTTTTTACTTTTTCCTGCTCCTCTTAGCATGATAAAGAAGATTCAAAGAGAATGAGATGCCAGCTCCTTTCATTCAGTCAGTAGCTTCAATCATTTCTGGTATATGAATAACATGATGTTTTTCAATCGCAAAAATCAATGAATATTGTAAATGCACAAACAGTAATTTCTCCGCATTGCAAGGTGCAATTCTGAAATTTTTTGCTTTTTCCTGCTCCTCTTAGCATGATAAAGAAGATTCAAAGAGAGTGAGATGCCAGCTCCTTTCATTCAGTCAGTAGCTTCAATCATTTCTGGACGTTTTTCAATGGCAAAAATCAATGAATATTGTAAATGCACAAACAGTAATTTCTCCGCATTGCAAGGTGCAATTCTGAAATTTTTTGCTTTTTCCTGCTCCTCTTAGCATGATAAAGAAGATTCAAAGAGAGTGAGATGCCAGCTCCTTTCCTTCAGTCAGTAGCTTCAATCATTTCTGGTATATGAATAACATGATGTTTTTCAATGGCAAAAATCAATGAATTTTGTAAATGCACAAACAGTAATTTCTCCGCATTGCAAGGCGCAATTCTGAAATTTTTTGCTTTTTCCTGCTCCTCTTAGCATGATAAAGAAGATTCAAAGAGAGTGAGATGCCAGCTCCTTTCATTCAGTCAGTAGCTTCAATCATTTCTGGACATTTTTCAATGGCAAAAATCAATGAATATTGTAAATGCACAAACAGTAATTTCTCCGCATTGCAAGGTGCAATTCTGAAATTTTTTGCTTTTTCCTGCTCCTCTTAGCATGATAAAGAAGATTCAAAGAGAGTGAGATGCCAGCTCCTTTCATTCAGTCAGTAGCTTCAATCATTTCTGGACGCTTTTCAATGGCAAAAATCAATGAATATTGTAAATGCACAAACTGTAATTTCTCCGCATTGCAAGGTGCAATTCTGAAATTTTTTGCTTTTTCCTGCTCCTCTTAGCATGATAAAGAAGATTCAAAGAGAGTGAGATGCCAGCTCCTTTCATTCAGTCAGTAGCTTCAATCATTTCTGGTATATGAATAACATGATGTTTTTCAATAGCAAAAATCAATGAATATTGTAAATGCACAAACAGTAATTTCTCCGCATTGCAAGGTGCAATTCTGAAATTTTTTGCTTTTTCCTGCTCCTCTTAGCATGATAAAGAAGATTCAAAGAGAGTGAGATGCCAGCTCCTTTCATTCAGTCAGTAGCTTCAATCATTTCTGGACGTTTTTCAATGGCAAAAATCAATGAATATTGTAAATGCACAAACAGTAATTTCTCCACATTGCAAGGTGCAATTCTGAAATTTTTTGCTTTTTCCTGCTCCTCTTAGCATGATAAAGAAGATTCAAAGAGAGTGAGATGCCAGCTCCTTTCATTCAGTCAGTAGCTTCAATCATTTCTGGACGTTTTTCAATGGCAAAAATCAATGAATATTGTAAATGCACAAACTATAATTTCTCCGCATTGCAAGGTGCAATTCTGAAATTTTTTGCTTTTTCCTGCTCCTCTTAGCATGATAAAGAAGATTCAAAGAGAGTGAGATGCCAGCTCCTTTCATTCAGTCAGTAGCTTCAATCATTTCTGGTATATGAATAACATGATGTTTTTCAATAGCAAAAATCAATGAATATTGTAAATGCACAAACAGTAATTTCTCCGCATTGCAAGGTGCAATTCTGAAATTTTTTGCTTTTTCCTGCTCCTCTTAGCATGATAAAGAAGATTCAAAGAGAGTGAGATGCCAGCTCCTTTCATTCAATCAGTAGCTTCAATCATTTCTGGACGTTTATCAATGGCAAAAATCAATGAATATTGTAAATGCACAAACAGTAATTTCTCCGCATTGCAAGGTGCAATTCTGAAATTTTTTGCTTTTTCCTGCTCCTCTTAGCATGATAAAGAAGATTCAAAGAGAGTGAGATGCCAGCTCCTTTCATTCAGTCAGTAGCTTCAATCATTTCTGGACGTTTTTCAATGGCAAAAATCAATGAATATTGTAAATGCACAAACAGTAATTTCTCCGCATTGCAAGGTGCAATTCTGAAATTTTTTGCTTTTTCCTGCTCCTCTTAGCATGATAAAGAAGATTCAAAGAGAGTGAGATGCCAGCTCCTTTCATTCAGTCAGTAGCTTCAAACATTTCTGGTATATGAATAACATGATGTTTTTCAATGGCAAAAATCAATGAATATTGTAAATGCACAAACAGTAATTTCTCCGCATTGCAAGGTGCAAGTCTGAAATTTTTTGCTTTTTCCTGCTCCTCTTAGCATGATAAAGAAGATTCAAAGAGAGTGAGATGCCAGCTCCTTTCATTCAGTCAGAAGCTTCAAACATTTCTGGTATATGAATAACATGATGTTTTTCAATGGCAAAAATCAATGAATATTGTAAATGCACAAACAGTAATTTCTCCGCATTGCAAGGTGCAAGTCTGAAATTTTTTGCTTTTTCCTCCTCCTCTTAGCATGATAAAGAAGATTCAAAGAGAGTGAGATGCCAGCTACTTTCATTCAGTCAGTAGCTTCAATCATTTCTGGACGTTTTTCAATGGTAAAAATCAATGAATATTGTAAATGCACAAACAGTAATTTCTCCACATTGCAAGGTGCAATTCTGAAATTTTTTGCTTTTTCCTGCTCCTCTTAGCATGATAAAGAAGATTCAAAGAGAGTGAGATGCCAGCTCCTTTCATTCAGTCAGTAGCTTCAAACATTTCTGGTATATGAATAACATGATGTTTTTCAATGGCAAAAATCAATGAATATTGTAAATGCACAAACAGTAATTTCTCCACATTGCAAGGTGCAATTCTGAAATTTTTTGCTTTTTCCTGCTCCTCTTAGCATGATAAAGAAGATTCAAAGAGAGTGAGATGCCAGCTCCTTTCATTCAGTCAGTAGCTTCAAACATTTCTGGTATATGAATAACATGATGTTTTTCAATGGCAAAAATCAATGAATATTGTAAATGCACAAACAGTAATTTCTCCGCATTGCAAGGTGCAATTCTGAAATTTTTTGCTTTTTCCTGCTCCTCTTAGCATGATAAAGAAGATTCAAAGAGAGTGAGATGCCAGTTCCTTTCATTCAGTCAGTAGCTTCAATCATTTCTGGACGTTTTTCAATGGCAAAAATCAATGAATATTGTAAATGCACAAACAGTAATTTCTCCGCATTGCAAGGTGCAATTCTGAAATTTTTTGCTTTTTCCTGCTCCTCTTAGCATGATAAAGAAGATTCAAAGAGAGTGAGATGTCAGCTCCTTTCATTCAGTCAGTAGCTTCAAACATTTCTGGTATATGAATAACATGATGTTTTTCAATGGCAAAAATCAATGAATATTGTAAATGCACAAACAGTAATTTCTCCGCATTGCAAGGTGCAATTCTGAAATTTTTTGCTTTTTCCTGCTCCTCTTAGCATGATAAAGAAGATTCAAAGAGAGTGAGATGCCAGCTCCTTTCATTCAGTCAGTAGCTTCAATCATTTCTGGACGTTTTTCAATGGCAAAAATCAATGAATATTGTAAATGCACAAACAGTAATTTCTCCGCATTGCAAGGTGCAATTCTGAAATTTTTTGCTTTTTCCTGCTCCTCTTAGCATGATAAAGAAGATTCAAAGAGAGTGAGATGCCAGCTCCTTTCGTTCAGTCAGTAGCTTCAATCATTTCTGGACGTTTTTCAATGGCAAAAATCATTGAATATTATAAATGCACAAACAGTAATTTCTCCGCATTGCAAGGTGCAATTCTGAAATTTTTTACTTTTTCCTGCTCCTCTTAGCATGATAAAGAAGATTCAAAGAGAGTGAGATGCCAGCTCCTTTCATTCAGTCAGTAGCTTCAATCATTTCTGGTATATGAATAACATGATGTTTTTCAATGGCAAA
Source organism: Phyllobates terribilis (assembly GCF_046119375.1). Classification (NCBI taxonomy): domain Eukaryota; kingdom Metazoa; phylum Chordata; class Amphibia; order Anura; family Dendrobatidae; genus Phyllobates; species Phyllobates terribilis. The sequence goes on along the minus strand of NW_027365274.1, from coordinate 96,786 downwards.
AATCAATGAATATTGTAAATGCACAAACAGTAATTTCTCCGCATTGCAAGGTGCAATTCTGAAATTTTTTGCTTTTTCCTGCTCCTCTTAGCATGATAAAGAAGATTCAAAGAGAGTGAGATGCCAGCTCCTTTCATTCAGTCAGTAGCTTCAATCATTTCTGGACGTTTTGAAATGGCAAAAATCAATGAATATTGTAAATGCACAAACAGTAATTTCTCCGCATTGCAAGGTGCAATTCTGAAATTTTTTGCTTTTTCCTGCTCCTCTTAGCATGATAAACAAGATTCAAAGAGAGTGAGATGCCAGCTCCTTTCATTCAGTCAGTAGCTTCAATCATTTCTGGACGTTTTTCAATGGCAAAAATCAATGAATATTGTAAATGCACAAACAGTAATTTCTCCGCATTGCAAGGTGCAATTCTGAAATTTTTTGCTTTTTCCTGCTCCTCTTAGCATGATAAAGAAGATTCAAAGAGAGTGAGATGCCAGCTCCTTTCATTCAGTCAGTAGCTTCAAACATTTCTGGTATATGAATAACATGATGTTTTTCAATGGCAAAAATCAATGAATATTGTAAATGCACAAACAGTAATTTCTCCGCATTGCAAGGTGCAAGTCTGAAATTTTTTGCTTTTTCCTGCTCCTCTTAGCATGATAAAGAAGATTCAAAGAGAGTGAGATGCCAGCTCCTTTCATTCAGTCAGTAGCTTCAATCATTTCTGGATGTTTTTCAATGGCAAAAATCAATGAATATTGTAAATGCACAAACTGTAATTTCTCCGTATTGCAAGGTGCAATTCTGAAATTTTTTGCTTTTTCCTGCTCCTCTTAGCATGATAAAGAAGATTCAAACAGAGTGAGATGCCAGCTCCTTTCTTTCAGTCAGTAGCTTCAATCATTTCTGGACGTTTTTCAATGGCAAAAATCAATGAATATTGTAAATGCACAAACAGTAATTTCTCCGCATTGCAAGGTGCAATTCTGAAATTTTTTGCTTTTTCCTGCTCCTCTTAGCATGATAAAGAAGATTCAAAGAGAGTGAGATGCCAGCTCCTTTCATTTAGTCAGTACCTTCAATCATTTCTGGACGTTTTTCAATGGCAAAAATCAATGAATATTGTAAATGCACAAACAGTAATTTCTCCGCATTGCAAGGTGCAATTCTGAAATTTTTTGCTTTTTCCCGCTCCTCTTAGCATGATAAAGAAGATTCAAAGAGAGTGAGGTGCCAGCTCCTTTCATTCAGTCAGTAGCTTCAAACATTTCTGGTATATGAATAACATGTTTTTCAATGGCAAAAATCAATGAATATTGTAAATGCACAAACAGTAATTTCTCCGCATTGCAAGGTGCAATTCTGAAATTTTTTGATTTTTCCTGCTCCTCTTAGCATGATAAAGAAGATTCAAAGAGAGTGAGATGCCAGCTCCTTTCATTCAGTCAGTAGCTTCAATCATTTCTGGACGTTTTTCAATGGCAAAAATCAATCAATATTGTAAATGCACAAACAGTAATTTCTCCGCATTGCAAGGTGCAATTCTGAAATTTTTTGCTTTTTCCTGCTCCTCTTAGCATGATAAAGAAGATTCAAAGAGAGTGAGATGCCAGCTCCTTTCATTCAGTCAGTAGCTTCAAACATTTCTGGTATATGAAAAACATGATGTTTTTCAATGGCAAAAATCAATGAATATTGTAAATGCACAAACAGTAATTTCTCCGCATTGCAAGGTGCAATTCTGAAATTTTTTGCTTTTTCCTGCTCCTCTTAGCATGATAAAGAAGATTCAAAGAGAGTGAGATGCCAGCTCCTTTCATTCAGTCAGTAGCTTCAAACATTTCTGGTATATGAATAACATGATGTTTTTCAATGGCAAAAATCAATGAATATTGTAAATGCACAAACAGTAATTTCTCCGCATTGCAAGGTGCAAGTCTGAAATTTTTTGCTTTTTCCTGCTCCTCTTAGCATGATAAAGAAGATTCAAAGAGAGTGAGATGCCAGCTACTTTCATTCAGTCAGTAGCTTCAATCATTTCTGGACATTTTTCAATGGTAAAAATCAATGAATATTGTAAATGCACAAACAGTAATTTCTCCACATTGCAAGGTGCAATTCTGAAATTTTTTGCTTTTTCCTGCTCCTCTTAGCATGATAAAGAAGATTCAAAGAGAGTGAGATGCCAGCTCCTTTCATTCAGTCAGTAGCTTCAATCATTTCTGGATGTTTTTCAATGGCAAAAATCAATGAATATTGTAAATGCACAAACTGTAATTTCTCCGCATTGCAAGGTGCAATTCTGAAATTTTTTGCTTTTTCCTGCTCCTCTTAGCATGATAAAGAAGATTCAAAGAGAGTGAGATGCCAGCTCCTTTCATTCAGTCAGTAGCTTCAATCATTTCTGGACGTTTTTCAGTGGCAAAAATCAATGAATATTGTAAATGCACAAACAGTAATTTCTCCGCATTGCAAGGTGCAATTCTGAAATTTTTTGCTTTTCCCTGCTCCTCTTAGCATGATAAAGAAGATTCAAAGAGAGTGAGATGCCAGCTCCTTTCATTCAGTCAGTACCTTCAATCATTTCTGGACGTTTTTCAATGGCAAAAATCAATGAATATTGTAAATGCACAAACAGTAATTTCTCCGCATTGCAAGGTGCAAGTCTGAAATTTTTTGCTTTTTCCTGCTCCTCTTAGCATGATAAAGAAGATTCAAAGAGAGTGAGATGCCAGCTACTTTCATTCAGTCAGTAGCTTCAATCATTTCTGGACGTTTTTCAATGGTAAAAATCAATGAATATTGTAAATGCACAAACAGTAATTTCTCCACATTGCAAGGTGCAATTCTGAAATTTTTTGCTTTTTCCTGCTCCTCTTAGCATGATAAAGAAGATTCAAAGAGAGTGAGATGCCAGCTCCTTTCATTCAGTCAGTAGCTTCAAACATTTCTGGTATATGAATAACATGATGTTTTTCAATGGCAAAAATCAATGAATATTGTAAATGCACAAACAGTAATTTCTCCGCATTGCAAGGTGCAATTCTGAAATTTTTTGCTTTTTCCTGCTCCTCTTAGCATGATAAAGAAGATTCAAAGAGAGTGAGATGCCAGCTCCTTTCATTCAGTCAGTAGCTTCAATCATTTCTGGATGTTTTTCAATGGCAAAAATCAATGAATATTGTAAATGCACAAACTGTAATTTCTCCGCATTGCAAGGTGCAATTCTGAAATTTTTTGCTTTTTCCTGCTCCTCTTAGCATGATAAAGAAGATTCAAAGAGAGTGAGATGCCAGCTCCTTTCATTCAGTCAGTAGCTTCAATCATTTCTGGACGTTTTTCAATGGCAAAAATCAATGAATATTGTAAATGCACAAACAGTAATTTCTCCGCATTGCAAGGTGCAATTCTGAAATTTTTTGCTTTTTCCTGCTCCTCTTAGCATGATAAAGAAGATTCAAAGAGAGTGAGATGCCAGCTCCTTTCATACAGTCAGTAGCTTCAATCATTTCTGGACGTTTTTCAATGGCAAAAATCAATGAATATTGTAAATGCACAAACAGTAATTTCTCCGCATTGCAAGGTGCAATTCTGAAATTTTTTGCTTTTTCCCGCTCCTCTTAGCATGATAAAGAAGATTCAAAGAGAGTGAGGTGCCAGCTCCTTTCATTCAGTCAGTAGCTTCAAACATTTCTGGTATATGAATAACATGTTTTTCAATGGCAAAAATCAATGAATATTGTAAATGCACAAACAGTAATTTCTCCGCATTGCAAGGTGCAATTCTGAAATTTTTTGATTTTTCCTGCTCCTCTTAGCATGATAAAGAAGATTCAAAGAGAGTGAGATGCCAGCTCCTTTCATTCAGTCAGTAGCTTCAATCATTTCTGGACATTTTTCAATGGCAAAAATCAATGAATATTGTAAAAGCACAAACAGTAATTTCTCCGCATTGCAAGGTGCAATTCTGAAATTTTTTGCTTTTTCCTGCTCCTCTTAGCATGATAAAGAAGATTCAAAGAGAGTGAGATGCCAGCTCCTTTCATTCAGTCAGTAGCTTCAAACATTTCTGGTATATGAATAACATGATGTTTTTCAATGGCAAAAATCAATGAATATTGTAAATGCACAAACAGTAATTTCTCCGCATTGCAAGGTGCAATTCTGAAATTTTTTGCTTTTTCCTGCTCCTCTTAGCATGATAAAGAAGATTCAAAGAGAGTGAGATGCCAGCTCCTTTCATTCAGTCAGTAGCTTCAAACATTTCTGGTATATGAATAACATGATGTTTTTCAATGGCAAAAATCAATGAATATTGTAAATGCACAAACAGTAATTTCTCCGCATTGCAAGGTGCAAGTCTGAAATTTTTTGCTTTTTCCTGCTCCTCTTAGCATGATAAAGAAGATTCAAAGAGAGTGAGATGCCAGTTACTTTCATTCAGTCAGTAGCTTCAATCATTTCTGGACGTTTTTCAATGGTAAAAATCAATGAATATTGTAAATGCACAAACAGTAATTTCTCCACATTGCAAGGTGCAATTCTGAAATTTTTTGCTTTTTCCTGCTCCTCTTAGCATGATAAAGAAGATTCAAAGAGAGTGAGATGCCAGCTCCTTTCATTCAGTCAGTAGCTTCAAACATTTCTGGTATATGAATAACATGATGTTTTTCAATGGCAAAAATCAATGAATATTGAAAATGCACAAACAGTAATTTCTCCGCATTGCAAGGTGCAATTCTGAAATTTTTTGCTTTTTCCTGCTCCTCTTAGCATGATAAAGAAGATTCAAAGAGAGTGAGATGCCAGCTCCTTTCATTCAGTCAGTAGCTTCAAACATTTCTGGTATATGAATAACATGATGTTTTTCAATGGCAAAAATCAATGAATATTGTAAATGCACAAACAGTAATTTCTCCGCATTGCAAGGTGCAATTCTGAAATTTTTTGCTTTTTCCTGCTCCTCTTAGCATGATAAAGAAGATTCAAAGAGAGTGAGATGCCAGCTCCTTTTATTCAGTCAGTAGCTTCAATCATTTCTGGACGTTTTTCAGTGGCAAAAATCAATGAATATTGTAAATGCACAAACAGTAATTTCTCCGCATTGCAAGGTGCAATTCTGAAATTTTTTGCTTTTCCCTGCTCCTCTTAGCATGATAAAGAAGATTCAAAGAGAGTGAGATGCCAGCTCCTTTCATTCAGTCAGTACCTTCAATCATTTCTGGACGTTTTTCAATGGCAAAAATCAATGAATATTGTAAATGCACAAACAGTAATTTCTCCGCATTGCAAGGTGCAAGTCTGAAATTTTTTGCTTTTTCCTGCTCCTCTTAGCATGATAAAGAAGATTCAAAGAGAGTGAGATGCCAGCTACTTTCATTCAGTCAGTAGCTTCAATCATTTCTGGACGTTTTTCAATGGTAAAAATCAATGAATATTGTAAATGCACAAACAGTAATTTCTCCACATTGCAAGGTGCAATTCTGAAATTTTTTGCTTTTTCCTGCTCCTCTTAGCATGATAAAGAAGATTCAAAGAGAGTGAGATGCCAGCTCCTTTCATTCAGTCAGTAGCTTCAAACATTTCTGGTATATGAATAACATGATGTTTTTCAATGGCAAAAATCAATGAATATTGTAAATGCACAAACAGTAATTTCTCCGCATTGCAAGGTGCAATTCTGAAATTTTTTGCTTTTTCCTGCTCCTCTTAGCATGATAAAGAAGATTCAAAGAGAGTGAGATGCCAGCTCCTTTCATTCAGTCAGTAGCTTCAATCATTTCTGGACGTTTTTCAGTGGCAAAAATCAATGAATATTGTAAATGCACAAACAGTAATTTCTCCGCATTGCAAGGTGCAATTCTGAAATTTTTTGCTTTTCCCTGCTCCTCTTAGCATGATAAAGAAGATTCAAAGAGAGTGAGATGCCAGCTCCTTTCATTCAGTCAGTACCTTCAATCATTTCTGGACGTTTTTCAATGGCAAAAATCAATGAATATTGTAAATGCACAAACAGTAATTTCTCCGCATTGCAAGGTGCAAGTCTGAAATTTTTTGCTTTTTCCTGCTCCTCTTAGCATGATAAAGAAGATTCAAAGAGAGTGAGATGCCAGCTACTTTCATTCAGTCAGTAGCTTCAATCATTTCTGGACGTTTTTCAATGGTAAAAATCAATGAATATTGTAAATGCACAAACAGTAATTTCTCCACATTGCAAGGTGCAATTCTGAAATTTTTTGCTTTTTCCTGCTCCTCTTAGCATGATAAAGAAGATTCAAAGAGAGTGAGATGCCAGCTCCTTTCATTCAGTCAGTAGCTTCAAACATTTCTGGTATATGAATAACATGATGTTTTTCAATGGCAAAAATCAATGAATATTGTAAATGCACAAACAGTAATTTCTCCGCATTGCAAGGTGCAATTCTGAAATTTTTTGCTTTTTCCTGCTCCTCTTAGCATGATAAAGAAGATTCAAAGAGAGTGAGATGCCAGCTCCTTTCATTCAGTCAGTAGCTTCAATCATTTCTGGATGTTTTTCAATGGCAAAAATCAATGAATATTGTAAATGCACAAACTGTAATTTCTCCGCATTGCAAGGTGCAATTCTGAAATTTTTTGCTTTTTCCTGCTCCTCTTAGCATGATAAAGAAGATTCAAAGAGAGTGAGATGCCAGCTCCTTTCATTCAGTCAGTAGCTTCAATCATTTCTGGACGTTTTTCAATGGCAAAAATCAATGAATATTGTAAATGCACAAACAGTAATTTCTCCGCATTGCAAGGTGCAATTCTGAAATTTTTTGCTTTTTCCTGCTCCTCTTAGCATGATAAAGAAGATTCAAAGAGAGTGAGATGCCAGCTCCTTTCATACAGTCAGTAGCTTCAATCATTTCTGGACGTTTTTCAATGGCAAAAATCAATGAATATTGTAAATGCACAAACAGTAATTTCTCCGCATTGCAAGGTGCAATTCTGAAATTTTTTGCTTTTTCCCGCTCCTCTTAGCATGATAAAGAAGATTCAAAGAGAGTGAGGTGCCAGCTCCTTTCATTCAGTCAGTAGCTTCAAACATTTCTGGTATATGAATAACATGATGTTTTTCAATGGCAAAAATCAATGAATATTGTAAATGCACAAACAGTAATTTCTCCGCATTGCAAGGTGCAATTCTGAAATTTTTTGATTTTTCCTGCTCCTCTTAGCATGATAAAGAAGATTCAAAGAGAGTGAGATGCCAGCTCCTTTCATTCAGTCAGTAGCTTCAATCATTTCTGGACATTTTTCAATGGCAAAAATCAATGAATATTGTAAAAGCACAAACAGTAATTTCTCCGCATTGCAAGGTGCAATTCTGAAATTTTTTGCTTTTTCCTGCTCCTCTTAGCATGATAAAGAAGATTCAAAGAGAGTGAGATGCCAGCTCCTTTCATTCAGTCAGTAGCTTCAAACATTTCTGGTATATGAATAACATGATGTTTTTCAATGGCAAAAATCAATGAATATTGTAAATGCACAAACAGTAATTTCTCCGCATTGCAAGGTGCAATTCTGAAATTTTTTGCTTTTTCCTGCTCCTCTTAGCATGATAAAGAAGATTCAAAGGGAGTGAGATGCCAGCTCCTTTCATTCAGTCAGTAGCTTCAAACATTTCTGGTATATGAATAACATGATGTTTTTCAATGGCAAAAATCAATGAATATTGTAAATGCACAAACAGTAATTTCTCCGCATTGCAAGGTGCAAGTCTGAAATTTTTTGCTTTTTCCTGCTCCTCTTAGCATGATAAAGAAGATTCAAAGAGAGTGAGATGCCAGTTACTTTCATTCAGTCAGTAGCTTCAATCATTTCTGGACGTTTTTCAATGGTAAAAATCAATGAATATTGTAAATGCACAAACAGTAATTTCTCCACATTGCAAGGTGCAATTCTGAAATTTTTTGCTTTTTCCTGCTCCTCTTAGCATGATAAAGAAGATTCAAAGAGAGTGAGATGCCAGCTCCTTTCATTCAGTCAGTAGCTTCAAACATTTCTGGTATATGAATAACATGATGTTTTTCAATGGCAAAAATCAATGAATATTGAAAATGCACAAACAGTAATTTCTCCGCATTGCAAGGTGCAATTCTGAAATTTTTTGCTTTTTCCTGCTCCTCTTAGCATGATAAAGAAGATTCAAAGAGAGTGAGATGCCAGCTCCTTTCATTCAGTCAGTAGCTTCAAACATTTCTGGTATATGAATAACATGATGTTTTTCAATGGCAAAAATCAATGAATATTGTAAATGCACAAACAGTAATTTCTCCGCATTGCAAGGTGCAATTCTGAAATTTTTTGCTTTTTCCTGCTCCTCTTAGCATGATAAAGAAGATTCAAAAAGAGTGAGATGCCAGCTCCTTTCATTCAGTCAGTAGCTTCAATCATTTCTGGATGTTTTTCAATGGCAAAAATCAATGAATATTGTAAATGCACAAACAGTAATTTCTCCGCATTGCAAGGTGCAATTCTGAAATTTTTTGCTTTTTCCTGCTCCTCTTAGCATGATAAAGAAGATTCAAAGAGAGTGAGATGTCAGCTCCTTTCATTCAGTCAGTAGCTTCAAACATTTCTGGTATATGAATAACATGTTTTTCAATGGCAAAAATCAATGAATATTGTAAATGCACAAACAGTAATTTCTCCGCATTGCAAGGTGCAATTCTGAAATTTTTTGCTTTTTCCTGCTCCTCTTAGCATGATAAAGAAGATTCAAAGAGAGTGAGATGCCAGCTCCTTTCATTCAGTCAGTAGCTTCAATCATTTCTGGATGTTTTTCAATGGCAAAAATCAATGAATATTGTAAATGCACAAACAGTAATTTCTCCGCATTGCAAGGTGCAATTCTGAAATTTTTTGCTTTTTCCTGCTCCTCTTAGCATGATAAAGAAGATTCAAAGAGAGTGAGATGCCAGCTCCTTTCATTCAGTCAGTAGCTTCAAACATTTCTGGTATATGAATAACATGATGTTTTTCAATGGCAAAAATCAATGAATATTGTAAATGCACAAACAGTAATTTCTCCGCATTGCAAGGTGCAAGTCTGAAATTTTTTTGCTTTTTCCTGCTCCTCTTAGCATGATAAAGAAGATTCAAAGAGAGTGAGATGCCAGCTACTTTCATTCAGTCAGTAGCTTCAATCATTTCTGGACGTTTTTCAATGGTAAAAATCAATGAATATTGTAAATGCACAAACAGTAATTTCTCCACATTGCAAGGTGCAATTCTGAAATTTTTTGCTTTTTCCTGCTCCTCTTAGCATGATAAAGAAGATTCAAAGAGAGTGAGATGCCAGCTCCTTTCATTCAGTCAGTAGCTTCAAACATTTCTGGTATATGAATAACATGATGTTTTTCAATGGCAAAAATCAATGAATATTGTAAATGCACAAACAGTAATTTCTCCGCATTGCAAGGTGCAATTCTGAAATTTTTTGCTTTTTCCTGCTCCTCTTAGCATGATAAAGAAGATTCAAAGAGAGTGAGATGCCAGCTCCTTTCATTCAGTCAGTAGCTTCAAACATTTCTGGTATATGAATAACATGATGTTTTTCAATGGCAAAAATCAATGAATATTGTAAATGCACAAACAGTAATTTCTCCGCATTGCAAGGTGCAAGTCTGAAATTTTTTGCTTTTTCCTGCTCCTCTTAGCATGATAAAGAAGATTCAAAGAGAGTGAGATGCCAGCTACTTTCATTCAGTCAGTAGCTTCAATCATTTCTGGACGTTTTTCAATGGTAAAAATCAATGAATATTGTAAATGCACAAACAGTAATTTCTCCACATTGCAAGGTGCAATTCTGAAATTTTTTGCTTTTTCCTGCTCCTCTTAGCATGATAAAGAAGATTCAAAGAGAGTGAGATGCCAGCTCCTTTCATTCAGTCAGTAGCTTCAAACATTTCTGGTATATGAATAACATGATGTTTTTCAATGGCAAAAATCAATGAATATTGTAAATGCACAAACAGTAATTTCTCCGCATTGCAAGGTGCAATTCTGAAATTTTTTGCTTTTTCCTGCTCCTCTTAGCATGATAAAGAAGATTCAAAGAGAGTGAGATGCCAGCTCCTTTCATTCAGTCAGTAGCTTCAATCATTTCTGGATGTTTTTCAATGGCAAAAATCAATGAATATTGTAAATGCACAAACTGTAATTTCTCCGCATTGCAAGGTGCAATTCTGAAATTTTTTGCTTTTTCCTGCTCCTCTTAGCATGATAAAGAAGATTCAAAGAGAGTGAGATGCCAGCTCCTTTCATTCAGTCAGTAGCTTCAATCATTTCTGGACGTTTTTCAATGGCAAAAACCAATGAATATTGTAAATGCACAAACAGTAATTTCTCCGCATTGCAAGGTGCAATTCTGAAATTTTTTGCTTTTTCCTGCTCCTCTTAGCATGATAAAGAAGATTCAAAGAGAGTGAGATGCCAGCTCCTTTCATTCAGTCAGTACCTTCAATCATTTCTGGACGTTTTTCAATGGCAAAAATCAATGAATATTGTAAATGCACAAACAGTAATTTCTCCGCATTGCAAGGTGCAATTCTGAAATTTTTTGCTTTTTCCCGCTCCTCTTAGCATGATAAAGAAGATTCAAAGAGAGTGAGGTGCCAGCTCCTTTCATTCAGTCAGTAGCTTCAAACATTTCTGGTATATGAATAACATGTTTTTCAATGGCAAAAATCAATGAATATTGTAAATGCACAAACAGTAATTTCTCCGCATTGCAAGGTGCAATTCTGAAATTTTTTGCTTTTTCCTGCTCCTCTTAGCATGATAAAGAAGATTCAAAGAGAGTGAGATGCCAGCTCCTTTCATTCAGTCAGTAGCTTCAATCATTTCTGGACGTTTTTCAATGGCAAAAATCAATGAATATTGTAAATGCACAAACAGTAATTTCTCCGCATTGCAAGGTGCAATTCTGAAATTTTTTGCTTTTTCCTGCTCCTCTTAGCATGATAAAGAAGATTCAAAGAGAGTGAGATGTCAGCTCCTTTCATTCAGTCAGTAGCTTCAAACATTTCTGGTACATGAATAACATGATGTTTTTCAATGGCAAAAATCAATGAATATTGTAAATGCACAAACAGTAATTTCTCCGCATTGCAAGGTGCAATTCTGAAATTTTTTGCTTTTTCCTGCTCCTCTTAGCATGATAAAGAAGATTCAAAGAGAGTGAGATGCCAGCTCCTTTCATTCAGTCAGTAGCTTCAATCATTTCTGGATGTTTTTCAATGGCAAAAATCAATGAATATTGTAAATGCACAAACAGTAATTTCTCCGCATTGCAAGGTGCAATTCTGAAATTTTTTGCTTTTTCCTGCTCCTCTTAGCATGATAAAGAAGATTCAAGGAGAGTGAGATGCCAGCTCCTTTCGTTCAGTCAGTAGCTTCAATCATTTCTGGACGTTTTTCAATGGCAAAAATCATTGAATATTATAATTGCACAAACAGTAATTTCTCCGCATTGCAAGGTGCAATTCTGAAATTTTTTGCTTTTTCCCGCTCCTCTTAGCATGATAAAGAAGATTCAAAGAGAGTGAGGTGCCAGCTCCTTTCATTCAGTCAGTAGCTTCAAACATTTCTGGTATATGAATAACATGTTTTTCAATGGCAAAAATCAATGAATATTGTAAATGCACAAACAGTAATTTCTCCGCATTGCAAGGTGCAATTCTGAAATTTTTTGCTTTTTCCTGCTCCTCTTAGCATGATAAAGAAGATTCAAAGAGAGTGAGATGCCAGCTCCTTTCATTCAGTCAGTAGCTTCAATCATTTCTGGACGTTTTTCAATGGCAAAAATCAATGAATATTGTAAATGCACAAACAGTAATTTCTCCGCATTGCAAGGTGCAATTCTGAAATTTTTTGCTTTTTCCTGCTCCTCTTAGCATGATAAAGAAGATTCAAAGAGAGTGAGATGTCAGCTCCTTTCATTCAGTCAGTAGCTTCAAACATTTCTGGTATATGAATAACATGATGTTTTTCAATGGCAAAAATCAATGAATATTGTAAATGCACAAACAGTAATTTCTCCGCATTGCAAGGTGCAATTCTGAAATTTTTTGCTTTTTCCTGCTCCTCTTAGCATGATAAAGAAGATTCAAAGAGAGTGAGATGCCAGCTCCTTTCATTCAGTCAGTAGCTTCAATCATTTCTGGATGTTTTTCAATGGCAAAAATCAATGAATATTGTAAATGCACAAACAGTAATTTCTCCGCATTGCAAGGTGCAATTCTGAAATTTTTTGCTTTTTCCTGCTCCTCTTAGCATGATAAAGAAGATTCAAAGAGAGTGAGATGCCAGCTCCTTTCGTTCAGTCAGTAGCTTCAATCATTTCTGGACGTTTTTCAATGGCAAAAATCATTGAATATTATAAATGCACAAACAGTAATTTCTCCGCATTGCAAGGTGCAATTCTGAAATTTTTTACTTTTTCCTGCTCCTCTTAGCATGATAAAGAAGATTCAAAGAGAGTGAGATGCCAGCTCCTTTCATTCAGTCAGTAGCTTCAATCATTTCTGGTATATGAATAACATGATGTTTTTCAATGGCAAAAATCAATGAATATTGTAAATGCACAAACAGTAATTTCTCCGCATTGCAAGGTGCAATTCTGAAATTTTTTGCTTTTTCCTGCTCCTCTTAGCATGATAAAGAAGATTCAAAGAGAGTGAGATGCCAGCTCCTTTCATTCAGTCAGTAGCTTCAAACATTTCTGGTATATGAATAACATGATGTTTTTCAATGGCAAAAATCAATGAATATTGTAAATGCACAAACAGTAATTTCTCCACATTGCAAGGTGCAATTCTGAAATTTTTTGCTTTTTCCTGCTCCTCTTAGCATGATAAAGAAGATTCAAAGAGAGTGAGATGCCAGCTCCTTTCATTCAGTCAGTAGCTTCAAACATTTCTGGTATATGAATAACATGATGTTTTTCAATGGCAAAAATCAATGAATATTGTAAATGCACAAACAGTAATTTCTCCGCATTGCAAGGTGCAATTCTGAAATTTTTTGCTTTTTCCTGCTCCTCTTAGCATGATAAAGAAGATTCAAAGAGAGTGAGATGCCAGCTCCTTTCATTCAGTCAGTAGCTTCAAACATTTCTGGTATATGAATAACATGATGTTTTTCAATGGCAAAAATCAATGAATATTGTAAATGCACAAACAGTAATTTCTCCGCATTGCAAGGTGCAAGTCTGAAATTTTTTGCTTTTTCCTGCTCCTCTTAGCATGATAAAGAAGATTCAAAGAGAGTGAGATGCCAGCTACTTTCATTCAGTCAGTAGCTTCAATCATTTCTGGACGTTTTTCAATGGTAAAAATCAATGAATATTGTAAATGCACAAACAGTAATTTCTCCACATTGCAAGGTGCAATTCTGAAATTTTTTGCTTTTTCCTGCTCCTCTTAGCATGATAAAGAAGATTCAAAGAGAGTGAGATGCCAGCTCCTTTCATTCAGTCAGTAGCTTCAATAATTTCTGGATGTTTTTCAATGGCAAAAATCAATGAATATTGTAAATGCACAAACTGTAATTTCTCCGCATTGCAAGGTGCAATTCTGAAATTTTTTGCTTTTTCCTGCTCCTCTTAGCATGATAAAGAAGATTCAAAGAGAGTGAGATGCCAGCTCCTTTCATTCAGTCAGTAGCTTCAATCATTTCTGGACATTTTTCAATGGCAAAAACCAATGAATATTGTAAATGCACAAACAGTAATTTCTCCGCATTGCAAGGTGCAATTCTGAAATTTTTTGCTTTTTCCTGCTCCTCTTAGCATGATAAAGAAGATTCAAAGAGAGTGAGATGCCAGCTCCTTTCATTCAGTCAGTACCTTCAATCATTTCTGGACGTTTTTCAATGGCAAAAATCAATGAATATTGTAAATGCACAAACAGTAATTTCTCCGCATTGCAAGGTGCAATTCTGAAATTTTTTGCTTTTTCCTGCTCCTCTTAGCATGATAAAGAAGATTCAAAGAGAGTGAGATGCCAGCTCCTTTCATTCAGTCAGTAGCTTCAAACATTTCTGGTATATGAATAACATGATGTTTTTCAATGGCAAAAATCAATGAATATTGTAAATGCACAAACAGTAATTTCTCCGCATTGCAAGGTGCAATTCTGAAATTTTTTGCTTTTTCCTGCTCCTCTTAGCATGATAAAGAAGATTCAAAGAGTGAGATGCCAGCTCTTTTCATTCAGTCAGTAGCTTCAATCATTTCTGGATGTTTTTCAATGGCAAAAATCAATGAATATTGTAAATGCACAAACAGTAATTTCTCCGCATTGCAAGGTGCAATTCTGAAATTTTTTGCTTTTTCCTGCTCCTCTTAGCATGATAAAGAAGATTCAAAGAGATTGTGATGTCAGCTCCTTTCATTCAGTCAGTAGCTTCAAACATTTCTGGTATATGAATAACATGATGTTTTTCAATGGCAAAAATCAATGAATATTGTAAATGCACAAACAGTAATTTCTCCGCATTGCAAGGTGCAATTCTGAAATTTTTTGCTTTTTCCTGCTCCTCTTAGCATGATAAAGAAGATTCAAAGAGAGTGAGATGCCAGCTCCTTTCATTCAGTCAGTAGCTTCAATCATTTCTGGATGTTTTTCAATGGCAAAAATCAATGAATATTGTAAATGCACAAACTGTAATTTCTCCGCATTGCAAGGTGCAATTCTGAAATTTTTTGCTTTTTCCTGCTCCTCTTAGCATGATAAAGAAGATTCAAAGAGAGTGAGATGCCAGCTCCTTTCATTCAGTCAGTAGCTTCAATCATTTCTGGACGTTTTTCAATGGCAAAAACCAATGAATATTGTAAATGCACAAACAGTAATTTCTCCGCATTGCAAGGTGCAATTCTGAAATTTTTTGCTTTTTCCTGCTCCTCTTAGCATGATAAAGAAGATTCAAAGAGAGTGAGATGCCAGCTCCTTTCATTCAGTCAGTACCTTCAATCATTTCTGGACGTTTTTCAATGGCAAAAATCAATGAATATTGTAAATGCACAAACAGTAATTTCTCCGCATTGCAAGGTGCAATTCTGAAATTTTTTGCTTTTTCCCGCTCCTCTGAGCATGATAAAGAAGATTCAAAGAGAGTGAGGTGCCAGCTCCTTTCATTCAGTCAGTAGCTTCAAACATTTCTGGTATATGAATAACATGTTTTTCAATGGCAAAAATCAATGAATATTGTAAATGCACAAACAGTAATTTCTCCGCATTGCAAGGTGCAATTCTGAAATTTTTTGCTTTTTCCTGCTCCTCTTAGCATGATAAAGAAGATTCAAAGAGAGTGAGATGCCAGCTCCTTTCATTCAGTCAGTAGCTTCAAACATTTCTGGTATATGAATAACATGTTTTTCAATGGCAAAAATCAATGAATATTGTAAATGCACAAACAGTAATTTCTCCGCATTGCAAGGTGCAATTCTGAAATTTTTTGCTTTTTCCTGCTCCTCTTAGCATGATAAAGAAGATTCAAAGAGAGTGAGATGCCAGCTCCTTTCATTCAGTCAGTAGCTTCAATCATTTCTGGACGTTTTTCAATGGCAAAAATCAATGAATATTGTAAATGCACAAACAGTAATTTCTCCGCATTGCAAGGTGCAATTCTGAAATTTTTTGCTTTTTCCTGCTCCTCTTAGCATGATAAAGAAGATTCAAAGAGAGTGAGATGTCAGCTCCTTTCATTCAGTCAGTAGCTTCAAACATTTCTGGTATATGAATAACATGATGTTTTTCAATGGCAAAAATCAATGAATATTGTAAATGCACAAACAGTAATTTCTCCGCATTGCAAGGTGCAATTCTGAAATTTTTTGCTTTTTCCTGCTCCTCTTAGCATGATAAAGAAGATTCAAAGAGAGTGAGATGCCAGCTCCTTTCATTCAGTCAGTAGCTTCAATCATTTCTGGATGTTTTTCAATGGCAAAAATCAATGAATATTGTAAATGCACAAACAGTAATTTCTCCGCATTGCAAGGTGCAATTCTGAAATTTTTTGCTTTTTCCTGCTCCTCTTAGCATGATAAAGAAGATTCAAAGAGAGTGAGATGCCAGCTCCTTTCGTTCAGTCAGTAGCTTCAATCATTTCTGGACGTTTTTCAATGGCAAAAATCATTGAATATTATAAATGCACAAACAGTAATTTCTCCGCATTGCAAGGTGCAATTCTGAAATTTTTTACTTTTTCCTGCTCCTCTTAGCATGATAAAGAAGATTCAAAGAGAGTGAGATGCCAGCTCCTTTCATTCAGTCAGTAGCTTCAATCATTTCTGGTATATGAATAACATGATGTTTTTCAATGGCAAAAATCAATGAATATTGTAAATGCACAAACAGTAATTTCTCCGCATTGCAAGGTGCAATTCTGAAATTTTTTGCTTTTTCCTGCTCCTCTTAGCATGATAAAGAAGATTCAAAGAGAGTGAGATGCCAGCTCCTTTCATTCAGTCAGTAGCTTCAAACATTTCTGGTATATGAATAACATGATGTTTTTCAATGGCAAAAATCAATGAATATTGTAAATGCACAAACAGTAATTTCTCCGCATTGCAAGGTGCAAGTCTGAAATTTTTTGCTTTTTCCTGCTCCTCTTAGCATGATAAAGAAGATTCAAAGAGAGTGAGATGCCAGCTACTTTCATTCAGTCAGTAGCTTCAATCATTTCTGGACGTTTTTCAATGGTAAAAATCAATGAATATTGTAAATGCACAAACAGTAATTTCTCCACATTGCAAGGTGCAATTCTGAAATTTTTTGCTTTTTCCTGCTCCTCTTAGCATGATAAAGAAGATTCAAAGAGAGTGAGATGCCAGCTCCTTTCATTCAGTCAGTAGCTTCAAACATTTCTGGTATATGAATAACATGATGTTTTTCAATGGCAAAAATCAATGAATATTGTAAATGCACAAACAGTAATTTCTCCGCATTGCAAGGTGCAATTCTGAAATTTTTTGCTTTTTCCTGCTCCTCTTAGCATGATAAAGAAGATTCAAAGAGAGTGAGATGCCAGCTCCTTTCATTCAGTCAGTAGCTTCAAACATTTCTGGTATATGAATAACATGATGTTTTTCAATGGCAAAAATCAATGAATATTGTAAATGCACAAACAGTAATTTCTCCGCATTGCAAGGTGCAAGTCTGAAATTTTTTGCTTTTTCCTGCTCCTCTTAGCATGATAAAGAAGATTCAAAGAGAGTGAGATGCCAGCTACTTTCATTCAGTCAGTAGCTTCAATCATTTCTGGACGTTTTTCAATGGTAAAAATCAATGAATATTGTAAATGCACAAACAGTAATTTCTCCACATTGCAAGGTGCAATTCTGAAATTTTTTGCTTTTTCCTGCTCCTCTTAGCATGATAAAGAAGATTCAAAGAGAGTGAGATGCCAGCTCCTTTCATTCAGTCAGTAGCTTCAATAATTTCTGGATGTTTTTCAATGGCAAAAATCAATGAATATTGTAAATGCACAAACTGTAATTTCTCCGCATTGCAAGGTGCAATTCTGAAATTTTTTGCTTTTTCCTGCTCCTCTTAGCATGATAAAGAAGATTCAAAGAGAGTGAGATGCCAGCTCCTTTCATTCAGTCAGTAGCTTCAATCATTTCTGGACATTTTTCAATGGCAAAAACCAATGAATATTGTAAATGCACAAACAGTAATTTCTCCGCATTGCAAGGTGCAATTCTGAAATTTTTTGCTTTTTCCTGCTCCTCTTAGCATGATAAAGAAGATTCAAAGAGAGTGAGATGCCAGCTCCTTTCATTCAGTCAGTACCTTCAATCATTTCTGGACGTTTTTCAATGGCAAAAATCAATGAATATTGTAAATGCACAAACAGTAATTTCTCCGCATTGCAAGGTGCAATTCTGAAATTTTTTGCTTTTTCCTGCTCCTCTTAGCATGATAAAGAAGATTCAAAGAGAGTGAGATGCCAGCTCCTTTCATTCAGTCAGTAGCTTCAAACATTTCTGGTATATGAATAACATGATGTTTTTCAATGGCAAAAATCAATGAATATTGTAAATGCACAAACAGTAATTTCTCCGCATTGCAAGGTGCAATTCTGAAATTTTTTGCTTTTTCCTGCTCCTCTTAGCATGATAAAGAAGATTCAAAGAGTGAGATGCCAGCTCTTTTCATTCAGTCAGTAGCTTCAATCATTTCTGGATGTTTTTCAATGGCAAAAATCAATGAATATTGTAAATGCACAAACAGTAATTTCTCCGCATTGCAAGGTGCAATTCTGAAATTTTTTGCTTTTTCCTGCTCCTCTTAGCATGATAAAGAAGATTCAAAGAGATTGTGATGTCAGCTCCTTTCATTCAGTCAGTAGCTTCAAACATTTCTGGTATATGAATAACATGATGTTTTTCAATGGCAAAAATCAATGAATATTGTAAATGCACAAACAGTAATTTCTCCGCATTGCAAGGTGCAATTCTGAAATTTTTTGCTTTTTCCTGCTCCTCTTAGCATGATAAAGAAGATTCAAAGAGAGTGAGATGCCAGCTCCTTTCATTCAGTCAGTAGCTTCAATCATTTCTGGATGTTTTTCAATGGCAAAAATCAATGAATATTGTAAATGCACAAACTGTAATTTCTCCGCATTGCAAGGTGCAATTCTGAAATTTTTTGCTTTTTCCTGCTCCTCTTAGCATGATAAAGAAGATTCAAAGAGAGTGAGATGCCAGCTCCTTTCATTCAGTCAGTAGCTTCAATCATTTCTGGACGTTTTTCAATGGCAAAAACCAATGAATATTGTAAATGCACAAACAGTAATTTCTCCGCATTGCAAGGTGCAATTCTGAAATTTTTTGCTTTTTCCTGCTCCTCTTAGCATGATAAAGAAGATTCAAAGAGAGTGAGATGCCAGCTCCTTTCATTCAGTCAGTACCTTCAATCATTTCTGGACGTTTTTCAATGGCAAAAATCAATGAATATTGTAAATGCACAAACAGTAATTTCTCCGCATTGCAAGGTGCAATTCTGAAATTTTTTGCTTTTTCCCGCTCCTCTGAGCATGATAAAGAAGATTCAAAGAGAGTGAGGTGCCAGCTCCTTTCATTCAGTCAGTAGCTTCAAACATTTCTGGTATATGAATAACATGTTTTTCAATGGCAAAAATCAATGAATATTGTAAATGCACAAACAGTAATTTCTCCGCATTGCAAGGTGCAATTCTGAAATTTTTTGCTTTTTCCTGCTCCTCTTAGCATGATAAAGAAGATTCAAAGAGAGTGAGATGCCAGCTCCTTTCATTCAGTCAGTAGCTTCAATCATTTCTGGACGTTTTTCAATGGCAAAAATCAATGAATATTGTAAATGCACAAACAGTAATTTCTCCGCATTGCAAGGTGCAATTCTGAAATTTTTTGCTTTTTCCTGCTCCTCTTAGCATGATAAAGAAGATTCAAAGAGAGTGAGATGTCAGCTCCTTTCATTCAGTCAGTAGCTTCAAACATTTCTGGTACATGAATAACATGATGTTTTTCAATGGCAAAAATCAATGAATATTGTAAATGCACAAACAGTAATTTCTCCGCATTGCAAGGTGCAATTCTGAAATTTTTTGCTTTTTCCTGCTCCTCTTAGCATGATAAAGAAGATTCAAAGAGAGTGAGATGCCAGCTCCTTTCATTCAGTCAGTAGCTTCAATCATTTCTGGATGTTTTTCAATGGCAAAAATCAATGAATATTGTAAATGCACAAACAGTAATTTCTCCGCATTGCAAGGTGCAATTCTGAAATTTTTTGCTTTTTCCTGCTCCTCTTAGCATGATAAAGAAGATTCAAGGAGAGTGAGATGCCAGCTCCTTTCGTTCAGTCAGTAGCTTCAATCATTTCTGGACGTTTTTCAATGGCAAAAATCATTGAATATTATAAATGCACAAACAGTAATTTCTCCGCATTGCAAGGTGCAATTCTGAAATTTTTTGCTTTTTCCCGCTCCTCTTAGCATGATAAAGAAGATTCAAAGAGAGTGAGGTGCCAGCTCCTTTCATTCAGTCAGCAGCTTCAAACATTTCTGGTATATGAATAACATGTTTTTCAATGGCAAAAATCAATGAATATTGTAAATGCACAAACAGTAATTTCTCCGCATTGCAAGGTGCAATTCTGAAATTTTTTGCTTTTTCCTGCTCCTCTTAGCATGATAAAGAAGATTCAAAGAGAGTGAGATGCCAGCTCCTTTCATTCAGTCAGTAGCTTCAATCATTTCTGGACGTTTTTCAATGGCAAAAATCAATGAATATTGTAAATGCACAAACAGTAATTTCTCCGCATTGCAAGGTGCAATTCTGAAATTTTTTGCTTTTTCCTGCTCCTCTTAGCATGATAAAGAAGATTCAAAGAGAGTGAGATGTCAGCTCCTTTCATTCAGTCAGTAGCTTCAAACATTTCTGGTATATGAATAACATGATGTTTTTCAATGGCAAAAATCAATGAATATTGTAAATGCACAAACAGTAATTTCTCCGCATTGCAAGGTGCAATTCTGAAATTTTTTGCTTTTTCCTGCTCCTCTTAGCATGATAAAGAAGATTCAAAGAGAGTGAGATGCCAGCTCCTTTCATTCAGTCAGTAGCTTCAATCATTTCTGGATGTTTTTCAATGGCAAAAATCAATGAATATTGTAAATGCACAAACAGTAATTTCTCCGCATTGCAAGGTGCAATTCTGAAATTTTTTGCTTTTTCCTGCTCCTCTTAGCATGATAAAGAAGATTCAAAGAGAGTGAGATGCCAGCTCCTTTCGTTCAGTCAGTAGCTTCAATCATTTCTGGACGTTTTTCAATGGCAAAAATCATTGAATATTATAAATGCACAAACAGTAATTTCTCCGCATTGCAAGGTGCAATTCTGAAATTTTTTACTTTTTCCTGCTCCTCTTAGCATGATAAAGAAGATTCAAAGAGAGTGAGATGCCAGCTCCTTTCATTCAGTCAGTAGCTTCAATCATTTCTGGTATATGAATAACATGATGTTTTTCAATGGCAAAAATCAATGAATATTGTAAATGCACAAACAGTAATTTCTCCGCATTGCAAGGTGCAATTCTGAAATTTTTTGCTTTTTCCTGCTCCTCTTAGCATGATAAAGAAGATTCAAAGAGAGTGAGATGCCAGCTCCTTTCATTCAGTCAGTAGCTTCAAACATTTCTGGTATATGAATAACATGATGTTTTTCAATGGCAAAAATCAATGAATATTGTAAATGCACAAACAGTAATTTCTCCGCATTGCAAGGTGCAAGTCTGAAATTTTTTGCTTTTTCCTGCTCCTCTTAGCATGATAAAGAAGATTCAAAGAGAGTGAGATGCCAGCTACTTTCATTCAGTCAGTAGCTTCAATCATTTCTGGACGTTTTTCAATGGTAAAAATCAATGAATATTGTAAATGCACAAACAGTAATTTCTCCACATTGCAAGGTGCAATTCTGAAATTTTTTGCTTTTTCCTGCTCCTCTTAGCATGATAAAGAAGATTCAAAGAGAGTGAGATGCCAGCTCCTTTCATTCAGTCAGTAGCTTCAAACATTTCTGGTATATGAATAACATGATGTTTTTCAATGGCAAAAATCAATGAATATTGTAAATGCACAAACAGTAATTTCTCCGCATTGCAAGGTGCAATTCTGAAATTTTTTGCTTTTTCCTGCTCCTCTTAGCATGATAAAGAAGATTCAAAGAGAGTGAGATGCCAGCTCCTTTCATTCAGTCAGTAGCTTCAAACATTTCTGGTATATGAATAACATGATGTTTTTCAATGGCAAAAATCAATGAATATTGTAAATGCACAAACAGTAATTTCTCCGCATTGCAAGGTGCAAGTCTGAAATTTTTTGCTTTTTCCTGCTCCTCTTAGCATGATAAAGAAGATTCAAAGAGAGTGAGATGCCAGCTACTTTCATTCAGTCAGTAGCTTCAATCATTTCTGGACGTTTTTCAATGGTAAAAATCAATGAATATTGTAAATGCACAAACAGTAATTTCTCCACATTGCAAGGTGCAATTCTGAAATTTTTTGCTTTTTCCTGCTCCTCTTAGCATGATAAAGAAGATTCAAAGAGAGTGAGATGCCAGCTCCTTTCATTCAGTCAGTAGCTTCAATAATTTCTGGATGTTTTTCAATGGCAAAAATCAATGAATATTGTAAATGCACAAACTGTAATTTCTCCGCATTGCAAGGTGCAATTCTGAAATTTTTTGCTTTTTCCTGCTCCTCTTAGCATGATAAAGAAGATTCAAAGAGAGTGAGATGCCAGCTCCTTTCATTCAGTCAGTAGCTTCAATCATTTCTGGACATTTTTCAATGGCAAAAACCAATGAATATTGTAAATGCACAAACAGTAATTTCTCCGCATTGCAAGGTGCAATTCTGAAATTTTTTGCTTTTTCCTGCTCCTCTTAGCATGATAAAGAAGATTCAAAGAGAGTGAGATGCCAGCTCCTTTCATTCAGTCAGTACCTTCAATCATTTCTGGACGTTTTTCAATGGCAAAAATCAATGAATATTGTAAATGCACAAACAGTAATTTCTCCGCATTGCAAGGTGCAATTCTGAAATTTTTTGCTTTTTCCTGCTCCTCTTAGCATGATAAAGAAGATTCAAAGAGAGTGAGATGCCAGCTCCTTTCATTCAGTCAGTAGCTTCAAACATTTCTGGTATATGAATAACATGATGTTTTTCAATGGCAAAAATCAATGAATATTGTAAATGCACAAACAGTAATTTCTCCGCATTGCAAGGTGCAATTCTGAAATTTTTTGCTTTTTCCTGCTCCTCTTAGCATGATAAAGAAGATTCAAAGAGAGTGAGATGCCAGCTCTTTTCATTCAGTCAGTAGCTTCAATCATTTCTGGATGTTTTTCAATGGCAAAAATCAATGAATATTGTAAATGCACAAACAGTAATTTCTCCGCATTGCAAGGTGCAATTCTGAAATTTTTTGCTTTTTCCTGCTCCTCTTAGCATGATAAAGAAGATTCAAAGAGAGTGTGATGTCAGCTCCTTTCATTCAGTCAGTAGCTTCAAACATTTCTGGTATATGAATAACATGATGTTTTTCAATGGCAAAAATCAATGAATATTGTAAATGCACAAACAGTAATTTCTCCGCATTGCAAGGTGCAATTCTGAAATTTTTTGCTTTTTCCTGCTCCTCTTAGCATGATAAAGAAGATTCAAAGAGAGTGAGATGCCAGCTCCTTTCATTCAGTCAGTAGCTTCAATCATTTCTGGATGTTTTTCAATGGCAAAAATCAATGAATATTGTAAATGCACAAACAGTAATTTCTCCGCATTGCAAGGTGCAATTCTGAAATTTTTTGCTTTTTCCTGCTCCTCTTAGCATGATAAAGAAGATTCAAAGAGAGTGAGATGCCAGCTCCTTTCATTCAGTCAGTAGCTTCAAACATTTCTGGTATATGAATAACATGATGTTTTTCAATGGCAAAAATCAATGAATATTGTAAATGCACAAACAGTAATTTCTCCGCATTGCAAGGTGCAATTCTGAAATTTTTTGCTTTTTCCTGCTCCTCTTAGCATGATAAAGAAGATTCAAAGAGAGTGAGATGCCAGCTCCTTTCATTCAGTCAGTAGCTTCAATCATTTCTGGACGTTTTTCAATGGCAAAAATCAATGAATATTGTAAATGCACAAACAGTAATTTCTCCGCATTGCAAGGTGCAATTCTGAAATTTTTTGCTTTTTCCTGCTCCTCTTAGCATGATAAAGAAGATTCAAAGAGAGTGAGATGTCAGCTCCTTTCATTCAGTCAGTAGCTTCAAACATTTCTGGTATATGAATAACATGATGTTTTTCAATGGCAAAAATCAATGAATATTGTAAATGCACAAACAGTAATTTCTCCGCATTGCAAGGTGCAATTCTGAAATTTTTTGCTTTTTCCTGCTCCTCTTAGCATGATAAAGAAGATTCAAAGAGAGTGAGATGTCAGCTCCTTTCATTCAGTCAGTAGCTTCAAACATTTCTGGTATATGAATAACATGATGTTTTTCAATGGCAAAAATCAATGAATATTGTAAATGCACAAACAGTAATTTCTCCGCATTGCAAGGTGCAATTCTGAAATTTTTTGCTTTTTCCTGCTCCTCTTAGCATGATAAAGAAGATTCAAAGAGAGTGAGATGCCAGCTCCTTTCGTTCAGTCAGTAGCTTCAATCATTTCTGGACGTTTTTCAATGGCAAAAATCATTGAATATTATAAATGCACAAACAGTAATTTCTCCGCATTGCAAGGTGCAATTCTGAAATTTTTTGCTTTTTCCCGCTCCTCTTAGCATGATAAAGAAGATTCAAAGAGAGTGAGGTGCCAGCTCCTTTCATTCAGTCAGTAGCTTCAAACATTTCTGGTATATGAATAACATGTTTTTCAATGGCAAAAATCAATGAATATTGTAAATGCACAAACAGTAATTTCTCCGCATTGCAAGGTGCAATTCTGAAATTTTTTGCTTTTTCCTGCTCCTCTTAGCATGATAAAGAAGATTCAAAGAGAGTGAGATGCCAGCTCCTTTCATTCAGTCAGTAGCTTCAATCATTTCTGGACGTTTTTCAATGGCAAAAATCAATGAATATTGTAAATGCACAAACAGTAATTTCTCCGCATTGCAAGGTGCAATTCTGAAATTTTTTGCTTTTTCCTGCTCCTCTTAGCATGATAAAGAAGATTCAAAGAGAGTGAGATGTCAGCTCCTTTCATTCAGTCAGTAGCTTCAAACATTTCTGGTATATGAATAACGATGTTTTTCAATGGCAAAAATCAATGAATATTGTAAATGCACAAACAGTAATTTCTCCGCATTGCAAGGTGCAATTCTGAAATTTTTTGCTTTTTCCTGCTCCTCTTAGCATGATAAAGAAGATTCAAAGAGAGTGAGATGCCAGCTCCTTTCATTCAGTCAGTAGCTTCAATCATTTCTGGATGTTTTTCAATGGCAAAAATCAATGAATATTGTAAATGCACAAACAGTAATTTCTCCGCATTGCAAGGTGCAATTCTGAAATTTTTTGCTTTTTCCTGCTCCTCTTAGCATGATAAAGAAGATTCAAAGAGAGTGAGATGCCAGCTCCTTTCGTTCAGTCAGTAGCTTCAATCATTTCTGGACGTTTTTCAATGGCAAAAATCATTGAATATTATAAATGCACAAACAGTAATTTCTCCGCATTGCAAGGTGCAATTCTGAAATTTTTTACTTTTTCCTGCTCCTCTTAGCATGATAAAGAAGATTCAAAGAGAGTGAGATGCCAGCTCCTTTCATTCAGTCAGTAGCTTCAAACATTTCTGGTATATGAATAACATGATGTTTTTCAATGGCAAAAATCAATGAATATTGTAAATGCACAAACAGTAATTTCTCCGCATTGCAAGGTGCAAGTCTGAAATTTTTTGCTTTTTCCTGCTCCTCTTAGCATGATAAAGAAGATTCAAAGAGAGTGAGATGCCAGCTACTTTCATTCAGTCAGTAGCTTCAATCATTTCTGGACGTTTTTCAATGGTAAAAATCAATGAATATTGTAAATGCACAAACAGTAATTTCTCCACATTGCAAGGTGCAATTCTGAAATTGTTTGCTTTTTCCTGCTCCTCTTAGCATGATAAAGAAGATTCAAAGAGAGTGAGATGCCAGCTCCTTTCATTCAGTCAGTAGTTTCAAACATTTCTGGTATATGAATAACATGATGTTTTTCAATGGCAAAAATCAATGAATATTGTAAATGCACAAACAGTAATTTCTCCGCATTGCAAGGTGCAAGTCTGAAATTTTTTGCTTTTTCCTGCTCCTCTTAGCATGATAAAGAAGATTCAAAGAGAGTGAGATGCCAGCTACTTTCATTCAGTCAGTAGCTTCAATCATTTCTGGACGTTTTTCAATGGTAAAAATCAATGAATATTGTAAATGCACAAACAGTAATTTCTCCGCATTGCAAGGTGCAATTCTGAAATTTTTTGCTTTTTCCTGCTCCTCTTAGCATGATAAAGAAGATTCAAAGAGAGTGAGATGTCAGCTCCTTTCATTCAGTCAGTAGCTTCAAACATTTCTGGTATATGAATAACATGATGTTTTTCAATGGCAAAAATCAATGAATATTGTAAATGCACAAACAGTAATTTCTCCGCATTGCAAGGTGCAATTCTGAAATTTTTTGCTTTTTCCTGCTCCTCTTAGCATGATAAAGAAGATTCAAAGAGAGTGAGATGCCAGCTCCTTTCGTTCAGTCAGTAGCTTCAATCATTTCTGGACGTTTTTCAATGGCAAAAATCATTGAATATTATAAATGCACAAACAGTAATTTCTCCGCATTGCAAGGTGCAATTCTGAAATTTTTTGCTTTTTCCCGCTCCTCTTAGCATGATAAAGAAGATTCAATGAGAGTGAGGTGCCAGCTCCTTTCATTCAGTCAGTAGCTTCAAACATTTCTGGTATATGAATAACATGTTTTTCAATGGCAAAAATCAATGAATATTGTAAATGCACAAACAGTAATTTCTCCGCATTGCAAGGTGCAATTCTGAAATTTTTTGCTTTTTCCTGCTCCTCTTAGCATGATAAAGAAGATTCAAAGAGAGTGAGATGCCAGCTCCTTTCATTCAGTCAGTAGCTTCAATCATTTCTGGACGTTTTTCAATGGCAAAAATCAATGAATATTGTAAATGCACAAACAGTAATTTCTCCGCATTGCAAGGTGCAATTCTGAAATTTTTTGCTTTTTCCTGCTCCTCTTAGCATGATAAAGAAGATTCAAAGAGAGTGAGATGTCAGCTCCTTTCATTCAGTCAGTAGCTTCAAACATTTCTGGTATATGAATAACATGATGTTTTTCAATGGCAAAAATCAATGAATATTGTAAATGCACAAACAGTAATTTCTCCGCATTGCAAGGTGCAATTCTGAAATTTTTTGCTTTTTCCTGCTCCTCTTAGCATGATAAAGAAGATTCAAAGAGAGTGAGATGCCAGCTCCTTTCATTCAGTCAGTAGCTTCAATCATTTCTGGATGTTTTTCAATGGCAAAAATCAATGAATATTGTAAATGCACAAACAGTAATTTCTCCGCATTGCAAGGTGCAATTCTGAAATTTTTTGCTTTTTCCTGCTCCTCTTAGCATGATAAAGAAGATTCAGAGTGAGATGCCAGCTCCTTTCGTTCAGTCAGTAGCTTCAATCATTTCTGGACGTTTTTCAATGGCAAAAATCATTGAATATTATAAATGCACAAACAGTAATTTCTCCGCATTGCAAGGTGCAATTCTGAAATTTTTTACTTTTTCCTGCTCCTCTTAGCATGATAAAGAAGATTCAAAGAGAGTGAGATGCCAGCTCCTTTCATTCAGTCAGTAGCTTCAAACATTTCTGGTATATGAATAACATGATGTTTTTCAATGGCAAAAATCAATGAATATTGTAAATGCACAAACAGTAATTTCTCCGCATTGCAAGGTGCAAGTCTGAAATTTTTTGCTTTTTCCTGCTCCTCTTAGCATGATAAAGAAGATTCAAAGAGAGTGAGATGCCAGCTCCTTTCATTCAGTCAGTAGCTTCAATCATTTCTGGATGTTTTTCAATGGCAAAAATCAATGAATATTGTAAATGCACAAACAGTAATTTCTCCGCATTGCAAGGTGCAATTCTGAAATTTTTTGCTTTTTCCTGCTCCTCTTAGCATGATAAAGAAGATTCAAAGAGAGTGAGATGCCAGCTCCTTTCGTTCAGTCAGTAGCTTCAATCATTTCTGGACGTTTTTCAATGGCAAAAATCATTGAATATTATAAATGCACAAACAGTAATTTCTCCGCATTGCAAGGTGCAATTCTGAAATTTTTTACTTTTTCCTGCTCCTCTTAGCATGATAAAGAAGATTCAAAGAGAGTGAGATGCCAGCTCCTTTCATTCAGTCAGTAGCTTCAAACATTTCTGGTATATGAATAACATGATGTTTTTCAATGGCAAAAATCAATGAATATTGTAAATGCACAAACAGTAATTTCTCCGCATTGCAAGGTGTAAGTCTGAAATTTTTTGCTTTTTCCTGCTCCTCTTAGCATGATAAAGAAGATTCAAAGAGAGTGAGATGCCAGCTACTTTCATTCAGTCAGTAGCTTCAATCATTTCTGGACGTTTTTCAATGGTAAAAATCAATGAATATTGTAAATGCACAAACAGTAATTTCTCCACATTGCAAGGTGCAATTCTGAAATTGTTTGCTTTTTCCTGCTCCTCTTAGCATGATAAAGAAGATTCAAAGAGAGTGAGATGCCAGCTCCTTTCATTCAGTCAGTAGCTTCAAACATTTCTGGTATATGAATAACATGATGTTTTTCAATGGCAAAAATCAATGAATATTGTAAATGCACAAACAGTAATTTCTCCGCATTGCAAGGTGCAAGTCTGAAATTTTTTGCTTTTTCCTGCTCCTCTTAGCATGATAAAGAAGATTCAAAGAGAGTGAGATGCCAGCTACTTTCATTCAGTCAGTAGCTTCAATCATTTCTGGACGTTTTTCAATGGTAAAAATCAATGAATATTGTAAATGCACAAACAGTAATTTCTCCGCATTGCAAGGTGCAATTCTGAAATTTTTTGCTTTTTCCTGCTCCTCTTAGCATGATAAAGAAGATTCAAAGAGAGTGAGATGTCAGCTCCTTTCATTCAGTCAGTAGCTTCAAACATTTCTGGTATATGAATAACATGATGTTTTTCAA
Source organism: Phyllobates terribilis (assembly GCF_046119375.1). Taxonomy (NCBI): domain Eukaryota; kingdom Metazoa; phylum Chordata; class Amphibia; order Anura; family Dendrobatidae; genus Phyllobates; species Phyllobates terribilis. Next base: position 68,014 of record NW_027365274.1, on the reverse strand, counting down.
TGGCAAAAATCAATGAATATTGTAAATGCACAAACAGTAATTTCTCCGCATTGCAAGGTGCAATTCTGAAATTTTTTGCTTTTTCCTGCTCCTCTTAGCATGATAAAGAAGATTCAAAGAGAGTGAGATGCCAGCTCCTTTCGTTCAGTCAGTAGCTTCAATCATTTCTGGACGTTTTTCAATGGCAAAAATCATTGAATATTATAAATGCACAAACAGTAATTTCTCCGCATTGCAAGGTGCAATTCTGAAATTTTTTGCTTTTTCCCGCTCCTCTTAGCATGATAAAGAAGATTCAATGAGGGTGAGGTGCCAGCTCCTTTCATTCAGTCAGTAGCTTCAAACATTTCTGGTATATGAATAACATGTTTTTCAATGGCAAAAATCAATGAATATTGTAAATGCACAAACAGTAATTTCTCCGCATTGCAAGGTGCAATTCTGAAATTTTTTGCTTTTTCCTGCTCCTCTTAGCATGATAAAGAAGATTCAAAGAGAGTGAGATGCCAGCTCCTTTCATTCAGTCAGTAGCTTCAATCATTTCTGGACGTTTTTCAATGGCAAAAATCAATGAATATTGTAAATGCACAAACAGTAATTTCTCCGCATTGCAAGGTGCAATTCTGAAATTTTTTGCTTTTTCCTGCTCCTCTTAGCATGATAAAGAAGATTCAAAGAGAGTGAGATGTCAGCTCCTTTCATTCAGTCAGTAGCTTCAAACATTTCTGGTATATGAATAACATGATGTTTTTCAATGGCAAAAATCAATGAATATTGTAAATGCACAAACAGTAATTTCTCCGCATTGCAAGGTGCAATTCTGAAATTTTTTGCTTTTTCCTGCTCCTCTTAGCATGATAAAGAAGATTCAAAGAGAGTGAGATGCCAGCTCCTTTCATTCAGTCAGTAGCTTCAATCATTTCTGGATGTTTTTCAATGGCAAAAATCAATGAATATTGTAAATGCACAAACAGTAATTTCTCCGCATTGCAAGGTGCAATTCTGAAATTTTTTGCTTTTTCCTGCTCCTCTTAGCATGATAAAGAAGATTCAGAGTGAGATGCCAGCTCCTTTCGTTCAGTCAGTAGCTTCAATCATTTCTGGACGTTTTTCAATGGCAAAAATCATTGAATATTATAAATGCACAAACAGTAATTTCTCCGCATTGCAAGGTGCAATTCTGAAATTTTTTACTTTTTCCTGCTCCTCTTAGCATGATAAAGAAGATTCAAAGAGAGTGAGATGCCAGCTCCTTTCATTCAGTCAGTAGCTTCAAACATTTCTGGTATATGAATAACATGATGTTTTTCAATGGCAAAAATCAATGAATATTGTAAATGCACAAACAGTAATTTCTCCGCATTGCAAGGTGCAAGTCTGAAATTTTTTGCTTTTTCCTGCTCCTCTTAGCATGATAAAGAAGATTCAAAGAGAGTGAGATGCCAGCTACTTTCATTCAGTCAGTAGCTTCAATCATTTCTGGACGTTTTTCAATGGTAAAAATCAATGAATATTGTAAATGCACAAACAGTAATTTCTCCACATTGCAAGGTGCAATTCTGAAATTGTTTGCTTTTTCCTGCTCCTCTTAGCATGATAAAGAAGATTCAAAGAGAGTGAGATGCCAGCTCCTTTCATTCAGTCAGTAGCTTCAAACATTTCTGGTATATGAATAACATGATGTTTTTCAATGGCAAAAATCAATGAATATTGTAAATGCACAAACAGTAATTTCTCCGCATTGCAAGGTGCAATTCTGAAATTTTTTGCTTTTTCCTGCTCCTCTTAGCATGATAAAGAAGATTCAAAGAGAGTGAGATGCCAGCTCCTTTCATTCAGTCAGTAGCTTCAAACATTTCTGGTATATGAATAACATGATGTTTTTCAATGGCAAAAATCAATGAATATTGTAAATGCACAAACAGTAATTTCTCCGCATTGCAAGGTGCAAGTCTGAAATTTTTTGCTTTTTCCTGCTCCTCTTAGCATGATAAAGAAGATTCAAAGAGAGTGAGATGCCAGCTACTTTCATTCAGTCAGTAGCTTCAATCATTTCTGGACGTTTTTCAATCGTAAAAATCAATGAATATTGTAAATGCACAAACAGTAATTTCTCCACATTGCAAGGTGCAATTCTGAAATTTTTTGCTTTTTCCTGCTCCTCTTAGCATGATAAAGAAGATTCAAAGAGAGTGAGATGCCAGCTCCTTTCATTCAGTCAGTAGCTTCAAACATTTCTGGTATATGAATAACATGATGTTTTTCAATGGCAAAAATCAATGAATATTGTAAATGCACAAACAGTAATTTCTCCGCATTGCAAGGTGCAATTCTGAAATTTTTTGCTTTTTCCTGCTCCTCTTAGCATGATAAAGAAGATTCAAAGAGAGTGAGATGCCAGCTCTTTTCATTCAGTCAGTAGCTTCAATCATTTCTGGATGTTTTTCAATGGCAAAAATCAATGAATATTGTAAATGCACAAACAGTAATTTCTCCGCATTGCAAGGTGCAATTCTGAAATCTTTTGCTTTTTCCTGCTCCTCTTAGCATGATAAAGAAGATTCAAAGAGAGTGTGATGTCAGCTCCTTTCATTCAGTCAGTAGCTTCAAACATTTCTGGTATATGAATAACATGATGTTTTTCAATGGCAAAAATCAATGAATATTGTAAATGCACAAACAGTAATTTCTCCGCATTGCAAGGTGCAATTCTGAAATTTTTTGCTTTTTCCTGCTCCTCTTAGCATGATAAAGAAGATTCAAAGAGAGTGAGATGCCAGCTCCTTTCATTCAGTCAGTAGCTTCAATCATTTCTGGATGTTTTTCAATGGCAAAAATCAATGAATATTGTAAATGTACAAACAGTAATTTCTCCGCATTGCAAGGTGCAATTCTGAAATTTTTTGCTTTTTCCTGCTCCTCTTAGCATGATAAAGAAGATTCAAAGAGAGTGAGATGCCAGCTCCTTTCATTCAGTCAGTAGCTTCAAACATTTCTGGTATATGAATAACATGATGTTTTTCAATGGCAAAAATCAATGAATATTGTAAATGCACAAACAGTAATTTCTCCGCATTGCAAGGTGCAAGTCTGAAATTTTTTGCTTTTTCCTGCTCCTCTTAGCATGATAAAGAAGATTCAAAGAGAGTGAGATGCCAGCTACTTTCATTCAGTCAGTAGCTTCAATCATTTCTGGACGTTTTTCAATGGTAAAAATCAATGAATATTGTAAATGCACAAACAGTAATTTCTCCACATTGCAAGGTGCAATTCTGAAATTTTTTGCTTTTTCCTGCTCCTCTTAGCATGATAAAGAAGATTCAAAGAGAGTGAGATGCCAGCTCCTTTCATTCAGTCAGTAGCTTCAAACATTTCTGGTATATGAATAACATGATGTTTTTCAATGGCAAAAATCAATGAATATTGTAAATGCACAAACAGTAATTTCTCCGCATTGCAAGGTGCAATTCTGAAATTTTTTGCTTTTTCCTGCTCCTCTTAGCATGATAAAGAAGATTCAAAGAGAGTGAGATGCCAGCTCCTTTCATTCAGTCAGTAGCTTCAATCATTTCTGGATGTTTTTCAATGGCAAAAATCAATGAATATTGTAAATGCACAAACTGTAATTTCTCCGCATTGCAAGGTGCAATTCTGAAATTTTTTGCTTTTTCCTGCTCCTCTTAGCATGATAAAGAAGATTCAAAGAGAGTGAGATGCCAGCTCCTTTCATTCAGTCAGTAGCTTCAATCATTTCTGGACGTTTTTCAGTGGCAAAAATCAATGAATATTGTAAATGCACAAACAGTAATTTCTCCGCATTGCAAGGTGCAATTCTGAAATTTTTTGCTTTTTCCTGCTCCTCTTAGCATGATAAAGAAGATTCAAAGAGAGTGAGATGCCAGCTCCTTTCATTCAGTCAGTACCTTCAATCATTTCTGGACGTTTTTCAATGGCAAAAATCAATGAATATTGTAAATGCACAAACAGTAATTTCTCCGCATTGCAAGGTGCAATTCTGAAATTTTTTGCTTTTTCCCGCTCCTCTTAGCATGATAAAGAAGATTCAAAGAGAGTGAGGTGCCAGCTCCTTTCATTCAGTCAGTAGCTTCAAACATTTCTGGTATATGAATAACATGATGTTTTTCAATGGCAAAAATCAATGAATATTGTAAATGCACAAACAGTAATTTCTCCGCATTGCAAGGTGCAAGTCTGAAATTTTTTGCTTTTTCCTGCTCCTCTTAGCATGATAAAGAAGATTCAAAGAGAGTGAGATGCCAGCTACTTTCATTCAGTCAGTAGCTTCAATCATTTCTGGACGTTTTTCAATCGTAAAAATCAATGAATATTGTAAATGCACAAACAGTAATTTCTCCACATTGCAAGGTGCAATTCTGAAATTTTTTGCTTTTTCCTGCTCCTCTTAGCATGATAAAGAAGATTCAAAGAGAGTGAGATGCCAGCTCCTTTCATTCAGTCAGTAGCTTCAAACATTTCTGGTATATGAATAACATGATGTTTTTCAATGGCAAAAATCAATGAATATTGTAAATGCACAAACAGTAATTTCTCCGCATTGCAAGGTGCAATTCTGAAATTTTTTGCTTTTTCCTGCTCCTCTTAGCATGATAAAGAAGATTCAAAGAGAGTGAGATGCCAGCTCTTTTCATTCAGTCAGTAGCTTCAATCATTTCTGGATGTTTTTCAATGGCAAAAATCAATGAATATTGTAAATGCACAAACAGTAATTTCTCCGCATTGCAAGGTGCAATTCTGAAATCTTTTGCTTTTTCCTGCTCCTCTTAGCATGATAAAGAAGATTCAAAGAGAGTGTGATGTCAGCTCCTTTCATTCAGTCAGTAGCTTCAAACATTTCTGGTATATGAATAACATGATGTTTTTCAATGGCAAAAATCAATGAATATTGTAAATGCACAAACAGTAATTTCTCCGCATTGCAAGGTGCAATTCTGAAATTTTTTGCTTTTTCCTGCTCCTCTTAGCATGATAAAGAAGATTCAAAGAGAGTGAGATGCCAGCTCCTTTCATTCAGTCAGTAGCTTCAATCATTTCTGGATGTTTTTCAATGGCAAAAATCAATGAATATTGTAAATGTACAAACAGTAATTTCTCCGCATTGCAAGGTGCAATTCTGAAATTTTTTGCTTTTTCCTGCTCCTCTTAGCATGATAAAGAAGATTCAAAGAGAGTGAGATGCCAGCTCCTTTCATTCAGTCAGTAGCTTCAAACATTTCTGGTATATGAATAACATGATGTTTTTCAATGGCAAAAATCAATGAATATTGTAAATGCACAAACAGTAATTTCTCCGCATTGCAAGGTGCAAGTCTGAAATTTTTTGCTTTTTCCTGCTCCTCTTAGCATGATAAAGAAGATTCAAAGAGAGTGAGATGCCAGCTACTTTCATTCAGTCAGTAGCTTCAATCATTTCTGGACGTTTTTCAATGGTAAAAATCAATGAATATTGTAAATGCACAAACAGTAATTTCTCCACATTGCAAGGTGCAATTCTGAAATTTTTTGCTTTTTCCTGCTCCTCTTAGCATGATAAAGAAGATTCAAAGAGAGTGAGATGCCAGCTCCTTTCATTCAGTCAGTAGCTTCAAACATTTCTGGTATATGAATAACATGATGTTTTTCAATGGCAAAAATCAATGAATATTGTAAATGCACAAACAGTAATTTCTCCGCATTGCAAGGTGCAATTCTGAAATTTTTTGCTTTTTCCTGCTCCTCTTAGCATGATAAAGAAGATTCAAAGAGAGTGAGATGCCAGCTCCTTTCATTCAGTCAGTAGCTTCAATCATTTCTGGATGTTTTTCAATGGCAAAAATCAATGAATATTGTAAATGCACAAACTGTAATTTCTCCGCATTGCAAGGTGCAATTCTGAAATTTTTTGCTTTTTCCTGCTCCTCTTAGCATGATAAAGAAGATTCAAAGAGAGTGAGATGCCAGCTCCTTTCATTCAGTCAGTAGCTTCAATCATTTCTGGACGTTTTTCAGTGGCAAAAATCAATGAATATTGTAAATGCACAAACAGTAATTTCTCCGCATTGCAAGGTGCAATTCTGAAATTTTTTGCTTTTTCCTGCTCCTCTTAGCATGATAAAGAAGATTCAAAGAGAGTGAGATGCCAGCTCCTTTCATTCAGTCAGTACCTTCAATCATTTCTGGACGTTTTTCAATGGCAAAAATCAATGAATATTGTAAATGCACAAACAGTAATTTCTCCGCATTGCAAGGTGCAATTCTGAAATTTTTTGCTTTTTCCCGCTCCTCTTAGCATGATAAAGAAGATTCAAAGAGAGTGAGGTGCCAGCTCCTTTCATTCAGTCAGTAGCTTCAAACATTTCTGGTATATGAATAACATGTTTTTCAATGGCAAAAATCAATGAATATTGTAAATGCACAAACAGTAATTTCTCTGCATTGCAAGGTGCAATTCTGAAATTTTTTGATTTTTCCTGCTCCTCTTAGCATGATAAAGAAGATTCAAAGAGAGTGAGATGCCAGCTCCTTTCATTCAGTCAGTAGCTTCAATCATTTCTGGACATTTTTCAATGGCAAAAATTAATGAAGATTGTAAATGCACAAACAGTAATTTCTCCGCATTGCAAGGTGCAATTCTGAAATTTTTTGCTTTTTCCTGCTCCTCTTAGCATGATAAAGAAGATTCAAAGAGAGTGAGATGCCAGCTCCTTTCATTCAGTCAGTAGCTTCAATCATTTCTGGACGTTTTTCAATGGCAAAAATCAATGAATATTGTAAATGCACAAACAGTAATTTCTCCGCATTGCAAGGTGCAATTCTGAAATTTTTTGCTTTTTCCTGCTCCTCTTAGCATGATAAAGAAGATTCAAAGAGAGTGAGATGCCAGCTCCTTTCATTCAGTCAGTAGCTTCAAACATTTCTGGTATATGAATAACATGATGTTTTTCAATGGCAAAAATCAATGAATATTGTAAATGCACAAACAGTAATTTCTCCGCATTGCAAGGTGCAAGTCTGAAATTTTTTGCTTTTTCCTGCTCCTCTTAGCATGATAAAGAAGATTCAAAGAGAGTGAGATGCCAGTTACTTTCATTCAGTCAGTAGCTTCAATCATTTCTGGACGTTTTTCAATGGTAAAAATCAATGAATATTGTAAATGCACAAACAGTAATTTCTCCACATTGCAAGGTGCAATTCTGAAATTTTTTGCTTTTTCCTGCTCCTCTTAGCATGATAAAGAAGATTGAAAGAGAGTGAGATGCCAGCTCCTTTCATTCAGTCAGTAGCTTCAAACATTTCTGGTATATGAATAACATGATGTTTTTCAATGGCAAAAATCAATGAATATTGTAAATGCACAAACAGTAATTTCTCCGCATTGCAAGGTGCAATTCTGAAATTTTTTGCTTTTTCCTGCTCCTCTTAGCATGATAAAGAAGATTCAAAGAGAGTGAGATGCCAGCTCCTTTCATTCAGTCAGTAGCTTCAAACATTTCTGGTATATGAATAACATGATGTTTTTCAATGGCAAAAATCAATGAATATTGTAAATGCACAAACAGTAATTTCTCCGCATTGCAACGTGCAATTCTACCAGAAATGTTTGAAGCTACTGACTGAATGAAAGGAGCTGGCATCTCACTCTCTTTGAATCTTCTTTATCATGCTAGGATTAACAGGAAAAAGCAAAAAATTTCAGAATTGCACCTTGCAATGTGGAGATATTACTGTTTGTGCATTTACAATATTCATTGATTTTTGCCATTGAAAAACATGTTTTTCATATACCAGAAATGTTTGAAGCTACTGACTGAATGAAAGGAGCTGGCATCTCACTCTCTTTGAATCTTCTTTATCATGCTAGGATTAACAGGAAAAAGCTAAAAATTTCAGAATTGCACCGTGCAATGTGGAGATATTACTGTTTGTGCATTTACAATATTCATTGATTTTTGCCATTGAAAAACATGTTTTTCATATACCAGAAATGTTTGAAGCTACTGACTGAATGAAAGGAGCTGGCATCTCACTCTCTTTGAATCTTCTTTATCATGCTAGGATTAGCAGGAAAAAGCAAAAAATTTCAGAATTGCACCTTGCAATGTGGAGATATTACTGTTTGTGCATTTACAATATTCATTGATTTTTGCCATTGAAAAACATGTTTTTCATATACCAGAAATGTTTGAAGCTACTGACTGAATGAAAGGAGCTGGCATCTCACTCTCTTTGAATCTTCTTTATCATGCTAGGATTAACAGGAAAAAGCTTAAAATTTCAGAATTGCACCGTGCAATGTGGAGATATTACTGTTTGTGCATTTACAATATTCATTGATTTTTGCCATTGAAAAACATGTTTTTCATATACCAGAAATGTTTGAAGCTACTGACTGAATGAAAGGAGCTGGCATCTCACTCTCTTTGAATCTTCTTTATCATGCTAGGATTAGCAGGAAAAAGCAAAAAATTTCAGAATTGCACCTTGCAATGTGGAGATATTACTGTTTGTGCATTTACAATATTCATTGATTTTTGCCATTGAAAAACATGTTTTTCATATACCAGAAATGTTTGAAGCTACTGACTGAATGAAAGGAGCTGGCATCTCACTCTCTTTGAATCTTCTTTATCATGCTAGGATTAACAGGAAAAAGCTAAAAATTTCAGAATTGCACCGTGCAATGTGGAGATATTACTGTTTGTGCATTTACAATATTCATTGATTTTTGCCATTGAAAAACGTTTTTCATATACCAGAAATGTTTGAAGCTACTGACTGAATGAAAGGAGCTGGCATCTCACTCTCTTTGAATCTTCTTTATCATGCTAGGATTAGCAGGAAAAAGCAAAAAATTTCCGAATTGCACCTTGCAATGTGGAGATATTACTGTTTGTGCATTTACAATATTCATTGATTTTTGCCATTGAAAAACATGTTTTTCATATACCAGAAATGTTTGAAGCTACTGACTGAATGAAAGGAGCTGGCATCTCACTCTCTTTGAATCTTCTTTATCATGCTAGGATTAGCAGGATAAAGCAAAAAATTTCAGAATTGCACCTTGCAATGTGGAGATATTACTGTTTGTGCATTTACAATATTCATTGATTTTTGCCATTGAAAAACATGTTTTTCATATACCAGAAATGTTTGAAGCTACTGACTGAATGAAAGGAGCTGGCATCTCACTCTCTTTGAATCTTCTTTATCATGCTAGGATTAACAGGAAAAAGCAAAAAATTTCAGAATTGCACCTTGCAATGTGAAGATATTACTGTTTGTGCATTTACAATATTCATTGATTTTTGCCATTGAAAAACGTCCAGAAATGTTTGAAGCTACTGACTGAATGAAAGGAGCTGGCATCTCACTCTCTTTGAATCTTCTTTATCATGCTAGGATTAGCAGGAAAAAGCAAAAAATTTCAGAATTGCACCGTGCAATGTGGAGATATTACTGTTTGTGCATTTACAATATTCATTGATTTTTGCCATTGAAAAACATGTTTTTCATATACCAGAAATGTTTGAAGCTACTGACTGATTGAAAGGAGCTGGCATCTCACTCTCTTTGAATCTTCTTTATCATGCTAGGATTAGCAGGAAAAAGCAAAAAATTTCAGAATTGCACCTTGCAATGTGGAGATATTACTGTTTGTGCATTTACAATATTCATTGATTTTTGCCATTGAAAAACATGTTTTTCATATACCAGAAATGTTTGAAGCTACTGACTGAATGAAAGGAGCTGGCATCTCACTCTCTTTGAATCTTCTTTATCATGCTAGGATTAACAGGAAAAAGCAAAAAATTTCAGAATTGCACCTTGCAATGTGGAGATATTACTGTTTGTGCATTTACAATATTCATTGATTTTTGCCATTGAAAAACATGTTTTTCATATACCAGAAATGTTTGAAGCTACTGACTGAATGAAAGGAGCTGGCATATCACTCTCTTTGAATCTTCTTTATCATGCTAGGATTAACAGGAAAAAGCAAAAAATTTCAGAATTGCACCTTGCAATGTGGAGATATTACTGTTTGTGCATTTACAATATTCATTGATTTTTGCCATTGAAAAACGTCCAGAAATGTTTGAAGCTACTGACTGAATGAAAGGAGCTGGCATCTCACTCTCTTTGAATCTTCTTTATCATGCTAGGATTAACAGGAAAAAGCTAAAAATTTCAGAATTGCACCGTGCAATGTGGAGATATTACTGTTTGTGCATTTACAATATTCATTGATTTTTGCCATTGAAAAACATGTTTTTCATATACCAGAAATGTTTGAAGCTACTGACTGAATGCAAGGAGCTGGCATCTCACTCTCTTTGAATCTTCTTTATCATGCTAGGATTAGCAGGAAAAAGCAAAAAATTTCAGAATTGCACCTTGCAATGTGGAGATATTACTGTTTGTGCATTTACAATATTCATTGATTTTTGCCATTGAAAAACATGTTTTTCATATACCAGAAATGTTTGAAGCTACTGACTGAATGAAAGGAGCTGGCATCTCACTCTCTTTGAATCTTCTTTATCATGCTAGGATTAACAGGAAAAAGCTAAAAATTTCAGAATTGCACCGTGCAATGTGGAGATATTACTGTTTGTGCATTTACAATATTCATTGATTTTTGCCATTGAAAAACATGTTTTTCATATACCAGAAATGTTTGAAGCTACTGACTGAATGAAAGGAGCTGGCATCTCACTCTCTTTGAATCTTCTTTATCATGCTAGGATTAACAGGAAAAAGCTAAAAATTTCAGAATTGCACCGTGCAATGTGGAGATATTACTGTTTGTGCATTTACAATATTCATTGATTTTTGCCATTGAAAAACATGTTTTTCATATACCAGAAATGTTTGAAGCTACTGACTGAATGAAAGGAGCTGGCATCTCACTCTCTTTGAATCTTCTTTATCATGCTAGGATTAGCAGGAAAAAGCAAAAAATTTCAGAATTGCACCTTGCAATGTGGAGATATTACTGTTTGTGCATTTACAATATTCATTGATTTTTGCCATTGAAAAACGTCCAGAAATGTTTGAAGCTACTGACTGAATGAAAGGAGCTGGCATCTCACTCTCTTTGAATCTTCTTTATCATGCTAGGATTAGCAGGAAAAAGCAAAAAATTTCAGAATTGCACCTTGCAATGTGGAGATATTACTGTTTGTGCATTTACAATATTCATTGATTTTTGCCATTGAAAAACATGTTTTTCATATACCAGAAATGTTTGAAGCTACTGACTGAATGAAAGGAGCTGGCATCTCACTCTGAATCTTCTTTATCATGCTAGGATTAGCAGGAAAAAGCAAACAATTTCAGAATTGCACCTTGCAATGTGGAGATATTACTGTTTGTGCATTTACAATATTCATTGATTTTTGCCATTGAAAAACATGTTTTTCATATACCAGAAATGTTTGAAGCTACTGACTGAATGAAAGGAGCTGGCATCTCACTCTCTTTGAATCTTCTTTATCATGCTAGGATTAACAGGAAAAAGCTAAAAATTTCAGAATTGCACCGTGCAATGTGGAGATATTACTGTTTGTGCATTTACAATATTCATTGATTTTTGCCATTGAAAAACATGTTTTTCATATACCAGAAATGTTTGAAGCTACTGACTGAATGAAAGGAGCTGGCATCTCACTCTCTTTGAATCTTCTTTATCATGCTAGGATTAGCAGGATAAAGCAAAAAATTTCAGAATTGCACCTTGCAATGTGGAGATATTACTGTTTGTGCATTTACAATATTCATTGATTTTTGCCATTGAAAAACATGTTTTTCATATACCAGAAATGTTTGAAGCTACTGACTGAATGAAAGGAGCTGGCATCTCACTCTCTTTGAATCTTCTTTATCATGCTAGGATTAACAGGAAAAAGCAAAAAATTTCAGAATTGCACCTTGCAATGTGGAGATATTACTGTTTGTGCATTTACAATATTCATTGATTTTTGCCATTGAAAAACGTCCAGAAATGTTTGAAGCTACTGACTGAATGAAAGGAGCTGGCATCTCACTCTCTTTGAATCTTCTTTATCATGCTAGGATTAGCAGGAAAAAGCAAAAAATTTCAGAATTGCACCGTGCAATGTGGAGATATTACTGTTTGTGCATTTACAATATTCATTGATTTTTGCCATTGAAAAACATGTTTTTCATATACCAGAAATGTTTGAAGCTACTGACTGATTGAAAGGAGCTGGCATCTCACTCTCTTTGAATCTTCTTTATCATGCTAGGATTAGCAGGAAAAAGCAAAAAATTTCAGAATTGCACCTTGCAATGTGGAGATATTACTGTTTGTGCATTTACAATATTCATTGATTTTTGCCACTGAAAAACGTTTTTCATATACCAGAAATGTTTGAAGCTACTGACTGAATGAAAGGAGCTGGCATCTCACTCTGAATCTTCTTTATCATGCTAGGATTAGCAGGAAAAAGCAAACAATTTCAGAATTGCACCTTGCAATGTGGAGATATTACTGTTTGTGCATTTACAATATTCATTGATTTTTGCCATTGAAAAACATGTTTTTCATATACCAGAAATGTTTGAAGCTACTGACTGAATGAAAGGAGCTGGCATCTCACTCTCTTTGAATCTTCTTTATCATGCTAGGATTAACAGGAAAAAGCTAAAAATTTCAGAATTGCACCGTGCAATGTGGAGATATTACTGTTTGTGCATTTACAATATTCATTGATTTTTGCCGTTGAAAAACATGTTTTTCATATACCAGAAATGTTTGAAGCTACTGACTGATTGAAAGGAGCTGGCATCTCACTCTCTTTGAATCTTCTTTATCATGCTAGGATTAGCAGGAAAAAGCAAAAAATTTCAGAATTGCACCTTGCAATGTGGAGATATTACTGTTTGTGCATTTACAATATTCATTGATTTTTGCCATTGAAAAACATGTTTTTCATATACCAGAAATGTTTGAAGCTACTGACTGAATGAAAGGAGCTGGCATCTCACTCTCTTTGAATCTTCTTTATCATGCTAGGATTAACAGGAAAAAGCAAAAAATTTCAGAATTGCACCTTGCAATGTGGAGATATTACTGTTTGTGCATTTACAATATTCATTGATTTTTGCCATTGAAAAACATGTTTTTCATATACCAGAAATGTTTGAAGCTACTGACTGAATGAAAGGAGCTGGCATCTCACTCTCTTTGAATCTTCTTTATCATGCTAGGATTAACAGGAAAAAGCAAAAAATTTCAGAATTGCACCTTGCAATGTGGAGATATTACTGTTTGTGCATTTACAATATTCATTGATTTTTGCCATTGAAAAACATGTTTTTCATATACCAGAAATGTTTGAAGCTACTGACTGAATGAAAGGAGCTGGCATCTCACTCTCTTTGAATCTTCTTTATCATGCTAGGATTAACAGGAAAAAGCTAAAAATTTCAGAATTGCACCGTGCAATGTGGAGATATTACTGTTTGTGCATTTACAATATTCATTGATTTTTGCCATTGAAAAACATGTTTTTCATATACCAGAAATGTTTGAAGCTACTGACTGAATGAAAGGAGCTGGCATCTCACTCTCTTTGAATCTTCTTTATCATGCTAGGATTAGCAGGAAAAAGCAAAAAATTTCAGAATTGCACCTTGCAATGTGGAGATATTACTGTTTGTGCATTTACAATATTCATTGATTTTTGCCATTGAAAAACATGTTTTTCATATACCAGAAATGTTTGAAGCTACTGACTGAATGAAAGGAGCTGGCATCTCACTCTCTTTGAATCTTCTTTATCATGCTAGGATTAACAGGAAAAAGCTAAAAATTTCAGAATTGCACCGTGCAATGTGGAGATATTACTGTTTGTGCATTTACAATATTCATTGATTTTTGCCATTGAAAAACATGTTTTTCATATACCAGAAATGTTTGAAGCTACTGACTGATTGAAAGGAGCTGGCATCTCACTCTCTTTGAATCTTCTTTATCATGCTAGGATTAGCAGGAAAAAGCAAAAAATTTCAGAATTGCACCTTGCAATGTGGAGATATTACTGTTTGTGCATTTACAATATTCATTGATTTTTGCCATTGAAAAACATGTTTTTCATATACCAGAAATGTTTGAAGCTACTGACTGAATGAAAGGAGCTGGCATATCACTCTCTTTGAATCTTCTTTATCATGCTAGGATTAACAGGAAAAAGCAAAAAATTTCAGAATTGCACCTTGCAATGTGGAGATATTACTGTTTGTGCATTTACAATATTCATTGATTTTTGCCATTGAAAAACGTCCAGAAATGTTTGAAGCTACTGACTGAATGAAAGGAGCTGGCATCTCACTCTCTTTGAATCTTCTTTATCATGCTAGGATTAACAGGAAAAAGCTAAAAATTTCAGAATTGCACCGTGCAATGTGGAGATATTACTGTTTGTGCATTTACAATATTCATTGATTTTTGCCATTGAAAAACATGTTTTTCATATACCAGAAATGTTTGAAGCTACTGACTGAATGCAAGGAGCTGGCATCTCACTCTCTTTGAATCTTCTTTATCATGCTAGGATTAGCAGGAAAAAGCAAAAAATTTCAGAATTGCACCTTGCAATGTGGAGATATTACTGTTTGTGCATTTACAATATTCATTGATTTTTGCCATTGAAAAACATGTTTTTCATATACCAGAAATGTTTGAAGCTACTGACTGAATGAAAGGAGCTGGCATCTCACTCTCTTTGAATCTTCTTTATCATGCTAGGATTAACAGGAAAAAGCTAAAAATTTCAGAATTGCACCGTGCAATGTGGAGATATTACTGTTTGTGCATTTACAATATTCATTGATTTTTGCCATTGAAAAACATGTTTTTCATATACCAGAAATGTTTGAAGCTACTGACTGAATGAAAGGAGCTGGCATCTCACTCTCTTTGAATCTTCTTTATCATGCTAGGATTAACAGGAAAAAGCTAAAAATTTCAGAATTGCACCGTGCAATGTGGAGATATTACTGTTTGTGCATTTACAATATTCATTGATTTTTGCCATTGAAAAACATGTTTTTCATATACCAGAAATGTTTGAAGCTACTGACTGAATGAAAGGAGCTGGCATCTCACTCTCTTTGAATCTTCTTTATCATGCTAGGATTAGCAGGAAAAAGCAAAAAATTTCAGAATTGCACCTTGCAATGTGGAGATATTACTGTTTGTGCATTTACAATATTCATTGATTTTTGCCATTGAAAAACGTCCAGAAATGTTTGAAGCTACTGACTGAATGAAAGGAGCTGGCATCTCACTCTCTTTGAATCTTCTTTATCATGCTAGGATTAACAGGAAAAAGCTAAAAATTTCAGAATTGCACCGTGCAATGTGGAGATATTACTGTTTGTGCATTTACAATATTCATTGATTTTTGCCATTGAAAAACATGTTTTTCATATACCAGAAATGTTTGAAGCTACTGACTGAATGCAAGGAGCTGGCATCTCACTCTCTTTGAATCTTCTTTATCATGCTAGGATTAGCAGGAAAAAGCAAAAAATTTCAGAATTGCACCTTGCAATGTGGAGATATTACTGTTTGTGCATTTACAATATTCATTGATTTTTGCCATTGAAAAACATGTTTTTCATATACCAGAAATGTTTGAAGCTACTGACTGAATGAAAGGAGCTGGCATCTCACTCTCTTTGAATCTTCTTTATCATGCTAGGATTAACAGGAAAAAGCTAAAAATTTCAGAATTGCACCGTGCAATGTGGAGATATTACTGTTTGTGCATTTACAATATTCATTGATTTTTGCCATTGAAAAACATGTTTTTCATATACCAGAAATGTTTGAAGCTACTGACTGAATGAAAGGAGCTGGCATCTCACTCTCTTTGAATCTTCTTTATCATGCTAGGATTAACAGGAAAAAGCTAAAAATTTCAGAATTGCACCGTGCAATGTGGAGATATTACTGTTTGTGCATTTACAATATTCATTGATTTTTGCCATTGAAAAACATGTTTTTCATATACCAGAAATGTTTGAAGCTACTGACTGAATGAAAGGAGCTGGCATCTCACTCTCTTTGAATCTTCTTTATCATGCTAGGATTAGCAGGAAAAAGCAAAAAATTTCAGAATTGCACCTTGCAATGTGGAGATATTACTGTTTGTGCATTTACAATATTCATTGATTTTTGCCATTGAAAAACGTCCAGAAATGTTTGAAGCTACTGACTGAATGAAAGGAGCTGGCATCTCACTCTCTTTGAATCTTCTTTATCATGCTAGGATTAGCAGGAAAAAGCAAAAAATTTCAGAATTGCACCTTGCAATGTGGAGATATTACTGTTTGTGCATTTACAATATTCATTGATTTTTGCCATTGAAAAACATGTTTTTCATATACCAGAAATGTTTGAAGCTACTGACTGAATGAAAGGAGCTGGCATCTCACTCTGAATCTTCTTTATCATGCTAGGATTAGCAGGAAAAAGCAAACAATTTCAGAATTGCACCTTGCAATGTGGAGATATTACTGTTTCTGCATTTACAATATTCATTGATTTTTGCCATTGAAAAACATGTTTTTCATATACCAGAAATGTTTGAAGCTACTGACTGAATGAAAGGAGCTGGCATCTCACTCTCTTTGAATCTTCTTTATCATGCTAGGATTAACAGGAAAAAGCTAAAAATTTCAGAATTGCACCGTGCAATGTGGAGATATTACTGTTTGTGCATTTACAATATTCATTGATTTTTGCCATTGAAAAACATGTTTTTCATATACCAGAAATGTTTGAAGCTACTGACTGAATGAAAGGAGCTGGCATCTCACTCTCTTTGAATCTTCTTTATCATGCTAGGATTAGCAGGATAAAGCAAAAAATTTCAGAATTGCACCTTGCAATGTGGAGATATTACTGTTTGTGCATTTACAATATTCATTGATTTTTGCCATTGAAAAACATGTTTTTCATATACCAGAAATGTTTGAAGCTACTGACTGAATGAAAGGAGCTGGCATCTCACTCTCTTTGAATCTTCTTTATCATGCTAGGATTAACAGGAAAAAGCAAAAAATTTCAGAATTGCACCTTGCAATGTGGAGATATTACTGTTTGTGCATTTACAATATTCATTGATTTTTGCCATTGAAAAACGTCCAGAAATGTTTGAAGCTACTGACTGAATGAAAGGAGCTGGCATCTCACTCTCTTTGAATCTTCTTTATCATGCTAGGATTAGCAGGAAAAAGCAAAAAATTTCAGAATTGCACCGTGCAATGTGGAGATATTACTGTTTGTGCATTTACAATATTCATTGATTTTTGCCATTGAAAAACATGTTTTTCATATACCAGAAATGTTTGAAGCTACTGACTGATTGAAAGGAGCTGGCATCTCACTCTCTTTGAATCTTCTTTATCATGCTAGGATTAGCAGGAAAAAGCAAAAAATTTCAGAATTGCACCTTGCAATGTGGAGATATTACTGTTTGTGCATTTACAATATTCATTGATTTTTGCCACTGAAAAACGTTTTTCATATACCAGAAATGTTTGAAGCTACTGACTGAATGAAAGGAGCTGGCATCTCACTCTGAATCTTTATCATGCTAGGATTAGCAGGAAAAAGCAAACAATTTCAGAATTGCACCTTGCAATGTGGAGATATTACTGTTTGTGCATTTACAATATTCATTGATTTTTGCCATTGAAAAACATGTTTTTCATATACCAGAAATGTTTGAAGCTACTGACTGAATGAAAGGAGCTGGCATCTCACTCTCTTTGAATCTTCTTTATCATGCTAGGATTAACAGGAAAAAGCTAAAAATTTCAGAATTGCACCGTGCAATGTGGAGATATTACTGTTTGTGCATTTACAATATTCATTGATTTTTGCCGTTGAAAAACATGTTTTTCATATACCAGAAATGTTTGAAGCTACTGACTGAATGAAAGGAGCTGGCATCTCACTCTCTTTGAATCTTCTTTATCATGCTAGGATTAACAGGAAAAAGCTAAAAATTTCAGAATTACACCGTGCAATGTGGAGATATTACTGTTTGTGCATTTACAATATTCATTGATTTTTGCCATTGAAAAACATGTTTTTCATATACCAGAAATGTTTGAAGCTACTGACTGAATGAAAGGAGCTGGCATCTCACTCTCTTTGAATCTTCTTTATCATGCTAGGATTAGCAGGAAAAAGCAAAAAATTTCAGAATTGCACCTTGCAATGTGGAGATATTACTGTTTGTGCATTTACAATATTCATTGATTTTTGCCATTGAAAAACATGTTTTTCATATACCAGAAATGTTTGAAGCTACTGACTGAATGAAAGGAGCTGGCATCTCACTCTCTTTGAATCTTCTTTATCATGCTAGGATTAGCAGGAAAAAGCAAACAATTTCAGAATTGCACCTTGCAATGTGGAGATATTACTGTTTGTGCATTTACAATATTCATTGATTTTTGCCATTGAAAAACATGTTTTTCATATACCAGAAATGTTTGAAGCTACTGACTGAATGAAAGGAGCTGGCATCTCACTCTCTTTGAATCTTCTTTATCATGCTAGGATTAACAGGAAAAAGCTAAAAATTTCAGAATTGCACCGTGCAATGTGGAGATATTACTGTTTGTGCATTTACAATATTCATTGATTTTTGCCATTGAAAAACATGTTTTTCATATACCAGAAATGTTTGAAGCTACTGACTGAATGAAAGGAGCTGGCATCTCACTCTGAATCTTCTTTATCATGCTAGGATTAACAGGAAAAAGCAAAAAATTTCAGAATTGCACCTTGCAATGTGGAGATATTACTGTTTGTGCATTTACAATATTCATTGATTTTTGCCATTGAAAAACGTCCAGAAATGTTTGAAGCTACTGACTGAATGAAAGGAGCTGGCATCTCACTCTCTTTGAATCTTCTTTATCATGCTAGGATTAGCAGGAAAAAGCAAAAAATTTCAGAATTGCACCGTGCAATGTGGAGATATTACTGTTTGTGCATTTACAATATTCATTGATTTTTGCCATTGAAAAACATGTTTTTCATATACCAGAAATGTTTGAAGCTACTGACTGATTGAAAGGAGCTGGCATCTCACTCTCTTTGAATCTTCTTTATCATGCTAGGATTAGCAGGAAAAAGCAAAAAATTTCAGAATTGCACCTTGCAATGTGGAGATATTACTGTTTGTGCATTTACAATATTCATTGATTTTTGCCACTGAAAAACGTTTTTCATATACCAGAAATGTTTGAAGCTACTGACTGAATGAAAGGAGCTGGCATCTCACTCTGAATCTTTATCATGCTAGGATTAGCAGGAAAAAGCAAACAATTTCAGAATTGCACCTTGCAATGTGGAGATATTACTGTTTGTGCATTTACAATATTCATTGATTTTTGCCATTGAAAAACATGTTTTTCATATACCAGAAATGTTTGAAGCTACTGACTGAATGAAAGGAGCTGGCATCTCACTCTCTTTGAATCTTCTTTATCATGCTAGGATTAACAGGAAAAAGCTAAAAATTTCAGAATTGCACCGTGCAATGTGGAGATATTACTGTTTGTGCATTTACAATATTCATTGATTTTTGCCGTTGAAAAACATGTTTTTCATATACCAGAAATGTTTGAAGCTACTGACTGATTGAAAGGAGCTGGCATCTCACTCTCTTTGAATCTTCTTTATCATGCTAGGATTAGCAGGAAAAAGCAAAAAATTTCAGAATTGCACCTTGCAATGTGGAGATATTACTGTTTGTGCATTTACAATATTCATTGATTTTTGCCATTGAAAAACATGTTTTTCATATACCAGAAATGTTTGAAGCTACTGACTGAATGAAAGGAGCTGGCATCTCACTCTCTTTGAATCTTTATCATGCTAGGATTAACAGGAAAAAGCAAAAAATTTCAGAATTGCACCTTGCAATGTGGAGATATTACTGTTTGTGCATTTACAATATTCATTGATTTTTGCCATTGAAAAACATGTTTTTCATATACCAGAAATGTTTGAAGCTACTGACTGAATGAAAGGAGCTGGCATCTCACTCTCTTTGAATCTTCTTTATCATGCTAGGATTAACAGGAAAAAGCAAAAAATTTCAGAATTGCACCTTGCAATGTGGAGATATTACTGTTTGTGCATTTACAATATTCATTGATTTTTGCCATTGAAAAACATGTTTTTCATATACCAGAAATGTTTGAAGCTACTGACTGAATGAAAGGAGCTGGCATCTCACTCTCTTTGAATCTTCTTTATCATGCTAGGATTAACAGGAAAAAGCTAAAAATTTCAGAATTGCACCGTGCAATGTGGAGATATTACTGTTTGTGCATTTACAATATTCATTGATTTTTGCCATTGAAAAACATGTTTTTCATATACCAGAAATGTTTGAAGCTACTGACTGAATGAAAGGAGCTGGCATCTCACTCTCTTTGAATCTTCTTTATCATGCTAGGATTAGCAGGAAAAAGCAAAAAATTTCAGAATTGCACCTTGCAATGTGGAGATATTACTGTTTGTGCATTTACAATATTCATTGATTTTTGCCATTGAAAAACATGTTTTTCATATACCAGAAATGTTTGAAGCTACTGACTGAATGAAAGGAGCTGGCATCTCACTCTCTTTGAATCTTCTTTATCATGCTAGGATTAACAGGAAAAAGCTAAAAATTTCAGAATTGCACCGTGCAATGTGGAGATATTACTGTTTGTGCATTTACAATATTCATTGATTTTTGCCATTGAAAAACATGTTTTTCATATACCAGAAATGTTTGAAGCTACTGACTGATTGAAAGGAGCTGGCATCTCACTCTCTTTGAATCTTCTTTATCATGCTAGGATTAGCAGGAAAAAGCAAAAAATTTCAGAATTGCACCTTGCAATGTGGAGATATTACTGTTTGTGCATTTACAATATTCATTGATTTTTGCCATTGAAAAACATGTTTTTCATATACCAGAAATGTTTGAAGCTACTGACTGAATGAAAGGAGCTGGCATCTCACTCTCTTTGAATCTTCTTTATCATGCTAGGATTAACAGGAAAAAGCAAAAAATTTCAGAATTGCACCTTGCAATGTGGAGATATTACTGTTTGTGCATTTACAATATTCATTGATTTTTGCCATTGAAAAACATGTTTTTCAAATACCAGAAATGTTTGAAGCTACTGACTGAATGAAAGGAGCTGGCATATCACTCTCTTTGAATCTTCTTTATCATGCTAGGATTAACAGGAAAAAGCAAAAAATTTCAGAATTGCACCTTGCAATGTGGAGATATTACTGTTTGTGCATTTACAATATTCATTGATTTTTGCCATTGAAAAACGTCCAGAAATGTTTGAAGCTACTGACTGAATGAAAGGAGCTGGCATCTCACTCTCTTTGAATCTTCTTTATCATGCTAGGATTAACAGGAAAAAGCTAAAAATTTCAGAATTGCACCGTGCAATGTGGAGATATTACTGTTTGTGCATTTACAATATTCATTGATTTTTGCCATTGAAAAACATGTTTTTCATATACCAGAAATGTTTGAAGCTACTGACTGATTGAAAGGAGCTGGCATCTCACTCTCTTTGAATCTTCTTTATCATGCTAGGATTAGCAGGAAAAAGCAAAAAATTTCAGAATTGCACCTTGCAATGTGGAGATATTACTGTTTGTGCATTTACAATATTCATTGATTTTTGCCACTGAAAAACGTTTTTCATATACCAGAAATGTTTGAAGCTACTGACTGAATGAAAGGAGCTGGCATCTCACTCTGAATCTTCTTTATCATGCTAGGATTAGCAGGAAAAAGCAAACAATTTCAGAATTGCACCGTGCAATGTGGAGATATTACTGTTTGTGCATTTACAATATTCATTGATTTTTGCCATTGAAAAACATGTTTTTCATATACCAGAAATGTTTGAAGCTACTGACTGATTGAAAGGAGCTGGCATCTCACTCTCTTTGAATCTTCTTTATCATGCTAGGATTAGCAGGAAAAAGCAAAAAATTTCAGAATTGCACCTTGCAATGTGGAGATATTACTGTTTGTGCATTTACAATATTCATTGATTTTTGCCACTGAAAAACGTTTTTCATATACCAGAAATGTTTGAAGCTACTGACTGAATGAAAGGAGCTGGCATCTCACTCTGAATCTTTATCATGCTAGGATTAGCAGGAAAAAGCAAACAATTTCAGAATTGCACCTTGCAATGTGGAGATATTACTGTTTGTGCATTTACAATATTCATTGATTTTTGCCATTGAAAAACATGTTTTTCATATACCAGAAATGTTTGAAGCTACTGACTGAATGAAAGGAGCTGGCATCTCACTCTCTTTGAATCTTCTTTATCATGCTAGGATTAACAGGAAAAAGCTAAAAATTTCAGAATTGCACCGTGCAATGTGGAGATATTACTGTTTGTGCATTTACAATATTCATTGATTTTTGCCGTTGAAAAACATGTTTTTCATATACCAGAAATGTTTGAAGCTACTGACTGATTGAAAGGAGCTGGCATCTCACTCTCTTTGAATCTTCTTTATCATGCTAGGATTAGCAGGAAAAAGCAAAAAATTTCAGAATTGCACCTTGCAATGTGGAGATATTACTGTTTGTGCATTTACAATATTCATTGATTTTTGCCATTGAAAAACATGTTTTTCATATACCAGAAATGTTTGAAGCTACTGACTGAATGAAAGGAGCTGGCATCTCACTTTCTTTGAATCTTCTTTATCATGCTAGGATTAACAGGAAAAAGCAAAAAATTTCAGAATTGCACCTTGCAATGTGGAGATATTACTGTTTGTGCATTTACAATATTCATTGATTTTTGCCATTGAAAAACATGTTTTTCATATACCAGAAATGTTTGAAGCTACTGACTGAATGAAAGGAGCTGGCATCTCACTCTCTTTGAATCTTCTTTATCATGCTAGGATTAACAGGAAAAAGCAAAAAATTTCAGAATTGCACCTTGCAATGTGGAGATATTACTGTTTGTGCATTTACAATATTCATTGATTTTTGCCATTGAAAAACATGTTTTTCATATACCAGAAATGTTTGAAGCTACTGACTGAATGAAAGGAGCTGGCATCTCACTCTCTTTGAATCTTCTTTATCATGCTAGGATTAACAGGAAAAAGCTAAAAATTTCAGAATTGCACCGTGCAATGTGGAGATATTACTGTTTGTGCATTTACAATATTCATTGATTTTTGCCATTGAAAAACATGTTTTTCATATACCAGAAATGTTTGAAGCTACTGACTGAATGAAAGGAGCTGGCATCTCACTCTCTTTGAATCTTCTTTATCATGCTAGGATTAGCAGGAAAAAGCAAAAAATTTCAGAATTGCACCTTGCAATGTGGAGATATTACTGTTTGTGCATTTACAATATTCATTGATTTTTGCCATTGAAAAACATGTTTTTCATATACCAGAAATGTTTGAAGCTACTGACTGAATGAAAGGAGCTGGCATCTCACTCTCTTTGAATCTTCTTTATCATGCTAGGATTAACAGGAAAAAGCTAAAAATTTCAGAATTGCACCGTGCAATGTGGAGATATTACTGTTTGTGCATTTACAATATTCATTGATTTTTGCCATTGAAAAACATGTTTTTCATATACCAGAAATGTTTGAAGCTACTGACTGATTGAAAGGAGCTGGCATCTCACTCTCTTTGAATCTTCTTTATCATGCTAGGATTAGCAGGAAAAAGCAAAAAATTTCAGAATTGCACCTTGCAATGTGGAGATATTACTGTTTGTGCATTTACAATATTCATTGATTTTTGCCATTGAAAAACATGTTTTTCATATACCAGAAATGTTTGAAGCTACTGACTGAATGAAAGGAGCTGGCATCTCACTCTCTTTGAATCTTCTTTATCATGCTAGGATTAACAGGAAAAAGCAAAAAATTTCAGAATTGCACCTTGCAATGTGGAGATATTACTGTTTGTGCATTTACAATATTCATTGATTTTTGCCATTGAAAAACATGTTTTTCATATACCAGAAATGTTTGAAGCTACTGACTGAATGAAAGGAGCTGGCATATCACTCTCTTTGAATCTTCTTTATCATGCTAGGATTAACAGGAAAAAGCAAAAAATTTCAGAATTGCACCTTGCAATGTGGAGATATTACTGTTTGTGCATTTACAATATTCATTGATTTTTGCCATTGAAAAACGTCCAGAAATGTTTGAAGCTACTGACTGAATGAAAGGAGCTGGCATCTCACTCTCTTTGAATCTTCTTTATCATGCTAGGATTAACAGGAAAAAGCTAAAAATTTCAGAATTGCACCGTGCAATGTGGAGATATTACTGTTTGTGCATTTACAATATTCATTGATTTTTGCCATTGAAAAACATGTTTTTCATATACCAGAAATGTTTGAAGCTACTGACTGATTGAAAGGAGCTGGCATCTCACTCTCTTTGAATCTTCTTTATCATGCTAGGATTAGCAGGAAAAAGCAAAAAATTTCAGAATTGCACCTTGCAATGTGGAGATATTACTGTTTGTGCATTTACAATATTCATTGATTTTTGCCACTGAAAAACGTTTTTCATATACCAGAAATGTTTGAAGCTACTGACTGAATGAAAGGAGCTGGCATCTCACTCTGAATCTTCTTTATCATGCTAGGATTAGCAGGAAAAAGCAAACAATTTCAGAATTGCACCTTGCAATGTGGAGATATTACTGTTTGTGCATTTACAATATTCATTGATTTTTGCCATTGAAAAACATGTTTTTCATATACCAGAAATGTTTGAAGCTACTGACTGAATGAAAGGAGCTGGCATCTCACTCTCTTTGAATCTTCTTTATCATGCTAGGATTAACAGGAAAAAGCTAAAAATTTCAGAATTGCACCGTGCAATGTGGAGATATTACTGTTTGTGCATTTACAATATTCATTGATTTTTGCCGTTGAAAAACATGTTTTTCATATACCAGAAATGTTTGAAGCTACTGACTGATTGAAAGGAGCTGGCATCTCACTCTCTTTGAATCTTCTTTATCATGCTAGGATTAGCAGGAAAAAGCAAAAAATTTCAGAATTGCACCTTGCAATGTGGAGATATTACTGTTTGTGCATTTACAATATTCATTGATTTTTGCCATTGAAAAACATGTTTTTCATATACCAGAAATGTTTGAAGCTACTGACTGAATGAAAGGAGCTGGCATCTCACTCTCTTTGAATCTTCTTTATCATGCTAGGATTAACAGGAAAAAGCAAAAAATTTCAGAATTGCACCTTGCAATGTGGAGATATTACTGTTTGTGCATTTACAATATTCATTGATTTTTGCCATTGAAAAACATGTTTTTCATATACCAGAAATGTTTGAAGCTACTGACTGAATGAAAGGAGCTGGCATCTCACTCTCTTTGAATCTTCTTTATCATGCTAGGATTAACAGGAAAAAGCAAAAAATTTCAGAATTGCACCTTGCAATGTGGAGATATTACTGTTTGTGCATTTACAATATTCATTGATTTTTGCCATTGAAAAACATGTTTTTCATTTACCAGAAATGTTTGAAGCTACTGACTGAATGAAAGGAGCTGGCATCTCACTCTCTTTGAATCTTCTTTATCATGCTAGGATTAACAGGAAAAAGCTAAAAATTTCAGAATTGCACCGTGCAATGTGGAGATATTACTGTTTGTGCATTTACAATATTCATTGATTTTTGCCATTGAAAAACATGTTTTTCATATACCAGAAATGTTTGAAGCTACTGACTGAATGAAAGGAGCTGGCATCTCACTCTCTTTGAATCTTCTTTATCATGCTAGGATTAGCAGGAAAAAGCAAAAAATTTCAGAATTGCACCTTGCAATGTGGAGATATTACTGTTTGTGCATTTACAATATTCATTGATTTTTGCCATTGAAAAACATGTTTTTCATATACCAGAAATGTTTGAAGCTACTGACTGAATGAAAGGAGCTGGCATCTCACTCTCTTTGAATCTTCTTTATCATGCTAGGATTAACAGGAAAAAGCTAAAAATTTCAGAATTGCACCGTGCAATGTGGAGATATTACTGTTTGTGCATTTACAATATTCATTGATTTTTGCCATTGAAAAACATGTTTTTCATATACCAGAAATGTTTGAAGCTACTGACTGATTGAAAGGAGCTGGCATCTCACTCTCTTTGAATCTTCTTTATCATGCTAGGATTAGCAGGAAAAAGCAAAAAATTTCAGAATTGCACCTTGCAATGTGGAGATATTACTGTTTGTGCATTTACAATATTCATTGATTTTTGCCATTGAAAAACATGTTTTTCATATACCAGAAATGTTTGAAGCTACTGACTGAATGAAAGGAGCTGGCATCTCACTCTCTTTGAATCTTCTTTATCATGCTAGGATTAACAGGAAAAAGCAAAAAATTTCAGAATTGCACCTTGCAATGTGGAGATATTACTGTTTGTGCATTTACAATATTCATTGATTTTTGCCATTGAAAAACATGTTTTTCATATACCAGAAATGTTTGAAGCTACTGACTGAATGAAAGGAGCTGGCATATCACTCTCTTTGAATCTTCTTTATCATGCTAGGATTAACAGGAAAAAGCAAAAAATTTCAGAATTGCACCTTGCAATGTGGAGATATTACTGTTTGTGCATTTACAATATTCATTGATTTTTGCCATTGAAAAACGTCCAGAAATGTTTGAAGCTACTGACTGAATGAAAGGAGCTGGCATCTCACTCTCTTTGAATCTTCTTTATCATGCTAGGATTAACAGGAAAAAGCTAAAAATTTCAGAATTGCACCGTGCAATGTGGAGATATTACTGTTTGTGCATTTACAATATTCATTGATTTTTGCCATTGAAAAACATGTTTTTCATATACCAGAAATGTTTGAAGCTACTGACTGAATGCAAGGAGCTGGCATCTCACTCTCTTTGAATCTTCTTTATCATGCTAGGATTAGCAGGAAAAAGCAAAAAATTTCAGAATTGCACCTTGCAATGTGGAGATATTACTGTTTGTGCATTTACAATATTCATTGATTTTTGCCATTGAAAAACATGTTTTTCATATACCAGAAATGTTTGAAGCTACTGACTGAATGAAAGGAGCTGGCATCTCACTCTCTTTGAATCTTCTTTATCATGCTAGGATTAACAGGAAAAAGCTAAAAATTTCAGAATTGCACCGTGCAATGTGGAGATATTACTGTTTGTGCATTTACAATATTCATTGATTTTTGCCATTGAAAAACATGTTTTTCATATACCAGAAATGTTTGAAGCTACTGACTGAATGAAAGGAGCTGGCATCTCACTCTCTTTGAATCTTCTTTATCATGCTAGGATTAACAGGAAAAAGCTAAAAATTTCAGAATTGCACCGTGCAATGTGGAGATATTACTGTTTGTGCATTTACAATATTCATTGATTTTTGCCATTGAAAAACATGTTTTTCATATACCAGAAATGTTTGAAGCTACTGACTGAATGAAAGGAGCTGGCATCTCACTCTCTTTGAATCTTCTTTATCATGCTAGGATTAGCAGGAAAAAGCAAAAAATTTCAGAATTGCACCTTGCAATGTGGAGATATTACTGTTTGTGCATTTACAATATTCATTGATTTTTGCCATTGAAAAACGTCCAGAAATGTTTGAAGCTACTGACTGAATGAAAGGAGCTGGCATCTCACTCTCTTTGAATCTTCTTTATCATGCTAGGATTAGCAGGAAAAAGCAAAAAATTTCAGAATTGCACCTTGCAATGTGGAGATATTACTGTTTGTGCATTTACAATATTCATTGATTTTTGCCATTGAAAAACATTTTTCATATACCAGAAATGTTTGAAGCTACTGACTGAATGAAAGGAGCTGGCATCTCACTCTGAATCTTCTTTATCATGCTAGGATTAGCAGGAAAAAGCAAACAATTTCAGAATTGCACCTTGCAATGTGGAGATATTACTGTTTGTGCATTTACAATATTCATTGATTTTTGCCATTGAAAAACATGTTTTTCATATACCAGAAATGTTTGAAGCTACTGACTGAATGAAAGGAGCTGGCATCTCACTCTCTTTGAATCTTCTTTATCATGCTAGGATTAACAGGAAAAAGCTAAAAATTTCAGAATTGCACCGTGCAATGTGGAGATATTACTGTTTGTGCATTTACAATATTCATTGATTTTTGCCATTGAAAAACATGTTTTTCATATACCAGAAATGTTTGAAGCTACTGACTGAATGAAAGGAGCTGGCATCTCACTCTCTTTGAATCTTCTTTATCATGCTAGGATTAGCAGGATAAAGCAAAAAATTTCAGAATTGCACCTTGCAATGTGGAGATATTACTGTTTGTGCATTTACAATATTCATCGATTTTTGCCATTGAAAAACATGTTTTTCATATACCAGAAATGTTTGAAGCTACTGACTGAATGAAAGGAGCTGGCATCTCACTCTCTTTGAATCTTCTTTATCATGCTAGGATTAACAGGAAAAAGCAAAAAATTTCAGAATTGCACCTTGCAATGTGGAGATATTACTGTTTGTGCATTTACAATATTCATTGATTTTTGCCATTGAAAAACGTCCAGAAATGTTTGAAGCTACTGACTGAATGAAAGGAGCTGGCATCTCACTCTCTTTGAATCTTCTTTATCATGCTAGGATTAGCAGGAAAAAGCAAAAAATTTCAGAATTGCACCGTGCAATGTGGAGATATTACTGTTTGTGCATTTACAATATTCATTGATTTTTGCCATTGAAAAACATGTTTTTCATATACCAGAAATGTTTGAAGCTACTGACTGATTGAAAGGAGCTGGCATCTCACTCTCTTTGAATCTTCTTTATCATGCTAGGATTAGCAGGAAAAAGCAAAAAATTTCAGAATTGCACCTTGCAATGTGGAGATATTACTGTTTGTGCATTTACAATATTCATTGATTTTTGCCATTGAAAAACGTTTTTCATATACCAGAAATGTTTGAAGCTACTGACTGAATGAAAGGAGCTGGCATCTCACTCTGAATCTTCTTTATCATGCTAGGATTAGCAGGAAAAAGCAAACAATTTCAGAATTGCACCTTGCAATGTGGAGATATTACTGTTTGTGCATTTACAATATTCATTGATTTTTGCCATTGAAAAACATGTTTTTCATATACCAGAAATGTTTGAAGCTACTGACTGAATGAAAGGAGCTGGCATCTCACTCTCTTTGAATCTTCTTTATCATGCTAGGATTAACAGGAAAAAGCTAAAAATTTCAGAATTGCACCGTGCAATGTGGAGATATTACTGTTTGTGCATTTACAATATTCATTGATTTTTGCCGTTGAAAAACATGTTTTTCATATACCAGAAATGTTTGAAGCTACTGACTGATTGAAAGGAGCTGGCATCTCACTCTCTTTGAATCTTCTTTATCATGCTAGGATTAGCAGGAAAAAGCAAAAAATTTCAGAATTGCACCTTGCAATGTGGAGATATTACTGTTTGTGCATTTACAATATTCATTGATTTTTGCCATTGAAAAACATGTTTTTCATATACCAGAAATGTTTGAAGCTACTGACTGAATGAAAGGAGCTGGCATCTCACTCTCTTTGAATCTTCTTTATCATGCTAGGATTAACAGGAAAAAGCAAAAAATTTCAGAATTGCACCTTGCAATGTGGAGATATTACTGTTTGTGCATTTACAATATTCATTGATTTTTGCCATTGAAAAACATGTTTTTCATATACCAGAAATGTTTGAAGCTACTGACTGAATGAAAGGAGCTGGCATATCACTCTCTTTGAATCTTCTTTATCATGCTAGGATTAACAGGAAAAAGCAAAAAATTTCAGAATTGCACCTTGCAATGTGGAGATATTACTGTTTGTGCATTTACAATATTCATTGATTTTTGCCATTGAAAAACGTCCAGAAATGTTTGAAGCTACTGACTGAATGAAAGGAGCTGGCATCTCACTCTCTTTGAATCTTCTTTATCATGCTAGGATTAACAGGAAAAAGCTAAAAATTTCAGAATTGCACCGTGCAATGTGGAGATATTACTGTTTGTGCATTTACAATATTCATTGATTTTTGCCATTGAAAAACATGTTTTTCATATACCAGAAATGTTTGAAGCTACTGACTGAATGCAAGGAGCTGGCATCTCACTCTCTTTGAATCTTCTTTATCATGCTAGGATTAGCAGGAAAAAGCAAAAAATTTCAGAATTGCACCTTGCAATGTGGAGATATTACTGTTTGTGCATTTACAATATTCATTGATTTTTGCCATTGAAAAACATGTTTTTCATATACCAGAAATGTTTGAAGCTACTGACTGAATGAAAGGAGCTGGCATCTCACTCTCTTTGAATCTTCTTTATCATGCTAGGATTAACAGGAAAAAGCTAAAAATTTCAGAATTGCACCGTGCAATGTGGAGATATTACTGTTTGTGCATTTACAATATTCATTGATTTTTGCCATTGAAAAACATGTTTTTCATATACCAGAAATGTTTGAAGCTACTGACTGAATGAAAGGAGCTGGCATCTCACTCTCTTTGAATCTTCTTTATCATGCTAGGATTAACAGGAAAAAGCTAAAAATTTCAGAATTGCACCGTGCAATGTGGAGATATTACTGTTTGTGCATTTACAATATTCATTGATTTTTGCCATTGAAAAACATGTTTTTCATATACCAGAAATGTTTGAAGCTACTGACTGAATGAAAGGAGCTGGCATCTCACTCTCTTTGAATCTTCTTTATCATGCTAGGATTAGCAGGAAAAAGCAAAAAATTTCAGAATTGCACCTTGCAATGTGGAGATATTACTGTTTGTGCATTTACAATATTCATTGATTTTTGCCATTGAAAAACGTCCAGAAATGTTTGAAGCTACTGACTGAATGAAAGGAGCTGGCATCTCACTCTCTTTGAATCTTCTTTATCATGCTAGGATTAGCAGGAAAAAGCAAAAAATTTCAGAATTGCACCTTGCAATGTGGAGATATTACTGTTTGTGCATTTACAATATTCATTGATTTTTGCCATTGAAAAACATGTTTTTCATATACCAGAAATGTTTGAAGCTACTGACTGAATGAAAGGAGCTGGCATCTCACTCTGAATCTTCTTTATCATGCTAGGATTAGCAGGAAAAAGCAAACAATTTCAGAATTGCACCTTGCAATGTGGAGATATTACTGTTTGTGCATTTACAATATTCATTGATTTTTGCCATTGAAAAACATGTTTTTCATATACCAGAAATGTTTGAAGCTACTGACTGAATGAAAGGAGCTGGCATCTCACTCTCTTTGAATCTTCTTTATCATGCTAGGATTAACAGGAAAAAGCTAAAAATTTCAGAATTGCACCGTGCAATGTGGAGATATTACTGTTTGTGCATTTACAATATTCATTGATTTTTGCCATTGAAAAACATGTTTTTCATATACCAGAAATGTTTGAAGCTACTGACTGAATGAAAGGAGCTGGCATCTCACTCTCTTTGAATCTTCTTTATCATGCTAGGATTAGCAGGATAAAGCAAAAAATTTCAGAATTGCACCTTGCAATGTGGAGATATTACTGTTTGTGCATTTACAATATTCATTGATTTTTGCCATTGAAAAACATGTTTTTCATATACCAGAAATGTTTGAAGCTACTGACTGAATGAAAGGAGCTGGCATCTCACTCTCTTTGAATCTTCTTTATCATGCTAGGATTAACAGGAAAAAGCAAAAAATTTCAGAATTGCACCTTGCAATGTGGAGATATTACTGTTTGTGCATTTACAATATTCATTGATTTTTGCCATTGAAAAACGTCCAGAAATGTTTGAAGCTACTGACTGAATGAAAGGAGCTGGCATCTCACTCTCTTTGAATCTTCTTTATCATGCTAGGATTAGCAGGAAAAAGCAAAAAATTTCAGAATTGCACCGTGCAATGTGGAGATATTACTGTTTGTGCATTTACAATATTCATTGATTTTTGCCATTGAAAAACATGTTTTTCATATACCAGAAATGTTTGAAGCTACTGACTGATTGAAAGGAGCTGGCATCTCACTCTCTTTGAATCTTCTTTATCATGCTAGGATTAGCAGGAAAAAGCAAAAAATTTCAGAATTGCACCTTGCAATGTGGAGATATTACTGTTTGTGCATTTACAATATTCATTGATTTTTGCCACTGAAAAACGTTTTTCATATACCAGAAATGTTTGAAGCTACTGACTGAATGAAAGGAGCTGGCATCTCACTCTGAATCTTCTTTATCATGCTAGGATTAGCAGGAAAAAGCAAACAATTTCAGAATTGCACCTTGCAATGTGGAGATATTACTGTTTGTGCATTTACAATATTCATTGATTTTTGCCATTGAAAAACATGTTTTTCATATACCAGAAATGTTTGAAGCTACTGACTGAATGAAAGGAGCTGGCATCTCACTCTCTTTGAATCTTCTTTATCATGCTAGGATTAACAGGAAAAAGCTAAAAATTTCAGAATTGCACCGTGCAATGTGGAGATATTACTGTTTGTGCATTTACAATATTCATTGATTTTTGCCGTTGAAAAACATGTTTTTCATATACCAGAAATGTTTGAAGCTACTGACTGATTGAAAGGAGCTGGCATCTCACTCTCTTTGAATCTTCTTTATCATGCTAGGATTAGCAGGAAAAAGCAAAAAATTTCAGAATTGCACCTTGCAATGTGGAGATATTACTGTTTGTGCATTTACAATATTCATTGATTTTTGCCATTGAAAAACATGTTTTTCATATACCAGAAATGTTTGAAGCTACTGACTGAATGAAAGGAGCTGGCATCTCACTCTCTTTGAATCTTCTTTATCATGCTAGGATTAACAGGAAAAAGCAAAAAATTTCAGAATTGCACCTTGCAATGTGGAGATATTACTGTTTGTGCATTTACAATATTCATTGATTTTTGCCATTGAAAAACATGTTTTTCATATACCAGAAATGTTTGAAGCTACTGACTGAATGAAAGGAGCTGGCATCTCACTCTCTTTGAATCTTCTTTATCATGCTAGGATTAACAGGAAAAAGCAAAAAATTTCAGAATTGCACCTTGCAATGTGGAGATATTACTGTTTGTGCATTTACAATATTCATTGATTTTTGCCATTGAAAAACATGTTTTTCATATACCAGAAATGTTTGAAGCTACTGACTGAATGAAAGGAGCTGGCATCTCACTCTCTTTGAATCTTCTTTATCATGCTAGGATTAACAGGAAAAAGCTAAAAATTTCAGAATTGCACCGTGCAATGTGGAGATATTACTGTTTGTGCATTTACAATATTCATTGATTTTTGCCATTGAAAAACATGTTTTTCATATACCAGAAATGTTTGAAGCTACTGACTGAATGAAAGGAGCTGGCATCTCACTCTCTTTGAATCTTCTTTATCATGCTAGGATTAGCAGGAAAAAGCAAAAAATTTCAGAATTGCACCTTGCAATGTGGAGATATTACTGTTTGTGCATTTACAATATTCATTGATTTTTGCCATTGAAAAACATGTTTTTCATATACCAGAAATGTTTGAAGCTACTGACTGAATGAAAGGAGCTGGCATCTCACTCTCTTTGAATCTTCTTTATCATGCTAGGATTAACAGGAAAAAGCTAAAAATTTCAGAATTGCACCGTGCAATGTGGAGATATTACTGTTTGTGCATTTACAATATTCATTGATTTTTGCCATTGAAAAACATGTTTTTCATATACCAGAAATGTTTGAAGCTACTGACTGATTGAAAGGAGCTGGCATCTCACTCTCTTTGAATCTTCTTTATCATGCTAGGATTAGCAGGAAAAAGCAAAAAATTTCAGAATTGCACCTTGCAATGTGGAGATATTACTGTTTGTGCATTTACAATATTCATTGATTTTTGCCATTGAAAAACATGTTTTTCATATACCAGAAATGTTTGAAGCTACTGACTGAATGAAAGGAGCTGGCATATCAATCTCTTTGAATCTTCTTTATCATGCTAGGATTAACAGGAAAAAGCAAAAAATTTCAGAATTGCACCTTGCAATGTGGAGATATTACTGTTTGTGCATTTACAATATTCATTGATTTTTGCCATTGAAAAACGTCCAGAAATGTTTGAAGCTACTGACTGAATGAAAGGAGCTGGCATCTCACTCTCTTTGAATCTTCTTTATCATGCTAGGATTAACAGGAAAAAGCTAAAAATTTCAGAATTGCACCGTGCAATGTGGAGATATTACTGTTTGTGCATTTACAATATTCATTGATTTTTGCCATTGAAAAACATGTTTTTCATATACCAGAAATGTTTGAAGCTACTGACTGAATGCAAGGAGCTGGCATCTCACTCTCTTTGAATCTTCTTTATCATGCTAGGATTAGCAGGAAAAAGCAAAAAATTTCAGAATTGCACCTTGCAATGTGGAGATATTACTGTTTGTGCATTTACAATATTCATTGATTTTTGCCATTGAAAAACATGTTTTTCATATACCAGAAATGTTTGAAGCTACTGACTGAATGAAAGGAGCTGGCATCTCACTCTCTTTGAATCTTCTTTATCATGCTAGGATTAACAGGAAAAAGCTAAAAATTTCAGAATTGCACCGTGCAATGTGGAGATATTACTGTTTGTGCATTTACAATATTCATTGATTTTTGCCATTGAAAAACATGTTTTTCATATACCAGAAATGTTTGAAGCTACTGACTGAATGAAAGGAGCTGGCATCTCACTCTCTTTGAATCTTCTTTATCATGCTAGGATTAACAGGAAAAAGCTAAAAATTTCAGAATTGCACCGTGCAATGTGGAGATATTACTGTTTGTGCATTTACAATATTCATTGATTTTTGCCATTGAAAAACATGTTTTTCATATACCAGAAATGTTTGAAGCTACTGACTGAATGAAAGGAGCTGGCATCTCACTCTCTTTGAATCTTCTTTATCATGCTAGGATTAGCAGGAAAAAGCAAAAAATTTCAGAATTGCACCTTGCAATGTGGAGATATTACTGTTTGTGCATTTACAATATTCATTGATTTTTGCCATTGAAAAACGTCCAGAAATGTTTGAAGCTACTGACTGAATGAAAGGAGCTGGCATCTCACTCTCTTTGAATCTTCTTTATCATGCTAGGATTAACAGGAAAAAGCTAAAAATTTCAGAATTGCACCGTGCAATGTGGAGATATTACTGTTTGTGCATTTACAATATTCATTGATTTTTGCCATTGAAAAACATGTTTTTCATATACCAGAAATGTTTGAAGCTACTGACTGAATGCAAGGAGCTGGCATCTCACTCTCTTTGAATCTTCTTTATCATGCTAGGATTAGCAGGAAAAAGCAAAAAATTTCAGAATTGCACCTTGCAATGTGGAGATATTACTGTTTGTGCATTTACAATATTCATTGATTTTTGCCATTGAAAAACAT
Source organism: Phyllobates terribilis (assembly GCF_046119375.1). Classification (NCBI taxonomy): domain Eukaryota; kingdom Metazoa; phylum Chordata; class Amphibia; order Anura; family Dendrobatidae; genus Phyllobates; species Phyllobates terribilis. Next base: position 32,406 of record NW_027365274.1, on the reverse strand, counting down.
GTTTTTCATATACCAGAAATGTTTGAAGCTACTGACTGAATGAAAGGAGCTGGCATCTCACTCTCTTTGAATCTTCTTTATCATGCTAGGATTAACAGGAAAAAGCTAAAAATTTCAGAATTGCACCGTGCAATGTGGAGATATTACTGTTTGTGCATTTACAATATTCATTGATTTTTGCCATTGAAAAACATGTTTTTCATATACCAGAAATGTTTGAAGCTACTGACTGAATGAAAGGAGCTGGCATCTCACTCTCTTTGAATCTTCTTTATCATGCTAGGATTAACAGGAAAAAGCTAAAAATTTCAGAATTGCACCGTGCAATGTGGAGATATTACTGTTTGTGCATTTACAATATTCATTGATTTTTGCCATTGAAAAACATGTTTTTCATATACCAGAAATGTTTGAAGCTACTGACTGAATGAAAGGAGCTGGCATCTCACTCTCTTTGAATCTTCTTTATCATGCTAGGATTAGCAGGAAAAAGCAAAAAATTTCAGAATTGCACCTTGCAATGTGGAGATATTACTGTTTGTGCATTTACAATATTCATTGATTTTTGCCATTGAAAAACGTCCAGAAATGTTTGAAGCTACTGACTGAATGAAAGGAGCTGGCATCTCACTCTCTTTGAATCTTCTTTATCATGCTAGGATTAGCAGGAAAAAGCAAAAAATTTCAGAATTGCACCTTGCAATGTGGAGATATTACTGTTTGTGCATTTACAATATTCATTGATTTTTGCCATTGAAAAACATGTTTTTCATATACCAGAAATGTTTGAAGCTACTGACTGAATGAAAGGAGCTGGCATCTCACTCTGAATCTTCTTTATCATGCTAGGATTAGCAGGAAAAAGCAAACAATTTCAGAATTGCACCTTGCAATGTGGAGATATTACTGTTTCTGCATTTACAATATTCATTGATTTTTGCCATTGAAAAACATGTTTTTCATATACCAGAAATGTTTGAAGCTACTGACTGAATGAAAGGAGCTGGCATCTCACTCTCTTTGAATCTTCTTTATCATGCTAGGATTAACAGGAAAAAGCTAAAAATTTCAGAATTGCACCGTGCAATGTGGAGATATTACTGTTTGTGCATTTACAATATTCATTGATTTTTGCCATTGAAAAACATGTTTTTCATATACCAGAAATGTTTGAAGCTACTGACTGAATGAAAGGAGCTGGCATCTCACTCTCTTTGAATCTTCTTTATCATGCTAGGATTAGCAGGATAAAGCAAAAAATTTCAGAATTGCACCTTGCAATGTGGAGATATTACTGTTTGTGCATTTACAATATTCATTGATTTTTGCCATTGAAAAACATGTTTTTCATATACCAGAAATGTTTGAAGCTACTGACTGAATGAAAGGAGCTGGCATCTCACTCTCTTTGAATCTTCTTTATCATGCTAGGATTAACAGGAAAAAGCAAAAAATTTCAGAATTGCACCTTGCAATGTGGAGATATTACTGTTTGTGCATTTACAATATTCATTGATTTTTGCCATTGAAAAACGTCCAGAAATGTTTGAAGCTACTGACTGAATGAAAGGAGCTGGCATCTCACTCTCTTTGAATCTTCTTTATCATGCTAGGATTAGCAGGAAAAAGCAAAAAATTTCAGAATTGCACCGTGCAATGTGGAGATATTACTGTTTGTGCATTTACAATATTCATTGATTTTTGCCATTGAAAAACATGTTTTTCATATACCAGAAATGTTTGAAGCTACTGACTGATTGAAAGGAGCTGGCATCTCACTCTCTTTGAATCTTCTTTATCATGCTAGGATTAGCAGGAAAAAGCAAAAAATTTCAGAATTGCACCTTGCAATGTGGAGATATTACTGTTTGTGCATTTACAATATTCATTGATTTTTGCCACTGAAAAACGTTTTTCATATACCAGAAATGTTTGAAGCTACTGACTGAATGAAAGGAGCTGGCATCTCACTCTGAATCTTTATCATGCTAGGATTAGCAGGAAAAAGCAAACAATTTCAGAATTGCACCTTGCAATGTGGAGATATTACTGTTTGTGCATTTACAATATTCATTGATTTTTGCCATTGAAAAACATGTTTTTCATATACCAGAAATGTTTGAAGCTACTGACTGAATGAAAGGAGCTGGCATCTCACTCTCTTTGAATCTTCTTTATCATGCTAGGATTAACAGGAAAAAGCTAAAAATTTCAGAATTGCACCGTGCAATGTGGAGATATTACTGTTTGTGCATTTACAATATTCATTGATTTTTGCCGTTGAAAAACATGTTTTTCATATACCAGAAATGTTTGAAGCTACTGACTGAATGAAAGGAGCTGGCATCTCACTCTCTTTGAATCTTCTTTATCATGCTAGGATTAACAGGAAAAAGCTAAAAATTTCAGAATTACACCGTGCAATGTGGAGATATTACTGTTTGTGCATTTACAATATTCATTGATTTTTGCCATTGAAAAACATGTTTTTCATATACCAGAAATGTTTGAAGCTACTGACTGAATGAAAGGAGCTGGCATCTCACTCTCTTTGAATCTTCTTTATCATGCTAGGATTAGCAGGAAAAAGCAAAAAATTTCAGAATTGCACCTTGCAATGTGGAGATATTACTGTTTGTGCATTTACAATATTCATTGATTTTTGCCATTGAAAAACATGTTTTTCATATACCAGAAATGTTTGAAGCTACTGACTGAATGAAAGGAGCTGGCATCTCACTCTGAATCTTCTTTATCATGCTAGGATTAGCAGGAAAAAGCAAACAATTTCAGAATTGCACCTTGCAATGTGGAGATATTACTGTTTGTGCATTTACAATATTCATTGATTTTTGCCATTGAAAAACATGTTTTTCATATACCAGAAATGTTTGAAGCTACTGACTGAATGAAAGGAGCTGGCATCTCACTCTCTTTGAATCTTCTTTATCATGCTAGGATTAACAGGAAAAAGCTAAAAATTTCAGAATTGCACCGTGCAATGTGGAGATATTACTGTTTGTGCATTTACAATATTCATTGATTTTTGCCATTGAAAAACATGTTTTTCATATACCAGAAATGTTTGAAGCTACTGACTGAATGAAAGGAGCTGGCATCTCACTCTGAATCTTCTTTATCATGCTAGGATTAACAGGAAAAAGCAAAAAATTTCAGAATTGCACCTTGCAATGTGGAGATATTACTGTTTGTGCATTTACAATATTCATTGATTTTTGCCATTGAAAAACGTCCAGAAATGTTTGAAGCTACTGACTGAATGAAAGGAGCTGGCATCTCACTCTCTTTGAATCTTCTTTATCATGCTAGGATTAGCAGGAAAAAGCAAAAAATTTCAGAATTGCACCGTGCAATGTGGAGATATTACTGTTTGTGCATTTACAATATTCATTGATTTTTGCCATTGAAAAACATGTTTTTCATATACCAGAAATGTTTGAAGCTACTGACTGATTGAAAGGAGCTGGCATCTCACTCTCTTTGAATCTTCTTTATCATGCTAGGATTAGCAGGAAAAAGCAAAAAATTTCAGAATTGCACCTTGCAATGTGGAGATATTACTGTTTGTGCATTTACAATATTCATTGATTTTTGCCACTGAAAAACGTTTTTCATATACCAGAAATGTTTGAAGCTACTGACTGAATGAAAGGAGCTGGCATCTCACTCTGAATCTTTATCATGCTAGGATTAGCAGGAAAAAGCAAACAATTTCAGAATTGCACCTTGCAATGTGGAGATATTACTGTTTGTGCATTTACAATATTCATTGATTTTTGCCATTGAAAAACATGTTTTTCATATACCAGAAATGTTTGAAGCTACTGACTGAATGAAAGGAGCTGGCATCTCACTCTCTTTGAATCTTCTTTATCATGCTAGGATTAACAGGAAAAAGCTAAAAATTTCAGAATTGCACCGTGCAATGTGGAGATATTACTGTTTGTGCATTTACAATATTCATTGATTTTTGCCGTTGAAAAACATGTTTTTCATATACCAGAAATGTTTGAAGCTACTGACTGATTGAAAGGAGCTGGCATCTCACTCTCTTTGAATCTTCTTTATCATGCTAGGATTAGCAGGAAAAAGCAAAAAATTTCAGAATTGCACCTTGCAATGTGGAGATATTACTGTTTGTGCATTTACAATATTCATTGATTTTTGCCATTGAAAAACATGTTTTTCATATACCAGAAATGTTTGAAGCTACTGACTGAATGAAAGGAGCTGGCATCTCACTCTCTTTGAATCTTTATCATGCTAGGATTAACAGGAAAAAGCAAAAAATTTCAGAATTGCACCTTGCAATGTGGAGATATTACTGTTTGTGCATTTACAATATTCATTGATTTTTGCCATTGAAAAACATGTTTTTCATATACCAGAAATGTTTGAAGCTACTGACTGAATGAAAGGAGCTGGCATCTCACTCTCTTTGAATCTTCTTTATCATGCTAGGATTAACAGGAAAAAGCAAAAAATTTCAGAATTGCACCTTGCAATGTGGAGATATTACTGTTTGTGCATTTACAATATTCATTGATTTTTGCCATTGAAAAACATGTTTTTCATATACCAGAAATGTTTGAAGCTACTGACTGAATGAAAGGAGCTGGCATCTCACTCTCTTTGAATCTTCTTTATCATGCTAGGATTAACAGGAAAAAGCTAAAAATTTCAGAATTGCACCGTGCAATGTGGAGATATTACTGTTTGTGCATTTACAATATTCATTGATTTTTGCCATTGAAAAACATGTTTTTCATATACCAGAAATGTTTGAAGCTACTGACTGAATGAAAGGAGCTGGCATCTCACTCTCTTTGAATCTTCTTTATCATGCTAGGATTAGCAGGAAAAAGCAAAAAATTTCAGAATTGCACCTTGCAATGTGGAGATATTACTGTTTGTGCATTTACAATATTCATTGATTTTTGCCATTGAAAAACATGTTTTTCATATACCAGAAATGTTTGAAGCTACTGACTGAATGAAAGGAGCTGGCATCTCACTCTCTTTGAATCTTCTTTATCATGCTAGGATTAACAGGAAAAAGCTAAAAATTTCAGAATTGCACCGTGCAATGTGGAGATATTACTGTTTGTGCATTTACAATATTCATTGATTTTTGCCATTGAAAAACATGTTTTTCATATACCAGAAATGTTTGAAGCTACTGACTGATTGAAAGGAGCTGGCATCTCACTCTCTTTGAATCTTCTTTATCATGCTAGGATTAGCAGGAAAAAGCAAAAAATTTCAGAATTGCACCTTGCAATGTGGAGATATTACTGTTTGTGCATTTACAATATTCATTGATTTTTGCCATTGAAAAACATGTTTTTCATATACCAGAAATGTTTGAAGCTACTGACTGAATGAAAGGAGCTGGCATCTCACTCTCTTTGAATCTTCTTTATCATGCTAGGATTAACAGGAAAAAGCAAAAAATTTCAGAATTGCACCTTGCAATGTGGAGATATTACTGTTTGTGCATTTACAATATTCATTGATTTTTGCCATTGAAAAACATGTTTTTCAAATACCAGAAATGTTTGAAGCTACTGACTGAATGAAAGGAGCTGGCATATCACTCTCTTTGAATCTTCTTTATCATGCTAGGATTAACAGGAAAAAGCAAAAAATTTCAGAATTGCACCTTGCAATGTGGAGATATTACTGTTTGTGCATTTACAATATTCATTGATTTTTGCCATTGAAAAACGTCCAGAAATGTTTGAAGCTACTGACTGAATGAAAGGAGCTGGCATCTCACTCTCTTTGAATCTTCTTTATCATGCTAGGATTAACAGGAAAAAGCTAAAAATTTCAGAATTGCACCGTGCAATGTGGAGATATTACTGTTTGTGCATTTACAATATTCATTGATTTTTGCCATTGAAAAACATGTTTTTCATATACCAGAAATGTTTGAAGCTACTGACTGATTGAAAGGAGCTGGCATCTCACTCTCTTTGAATCTTCTTTATCATGCTAGGATTAGCAGGAAAAAGCAAAAAATTTCAGAATTGCACCTTGCAATGTGGAGATATTACTGTTTGTGCATTTACAATATTCATTGATTTTTGCCACTGAAAAACGTTTTTCATATACCAGAAATGTTTGAAGCTACTGACTGAATGAAAGGAGCTGGCATCTCACTCTGAATCTTCTTTATCATGCTAGGATTAGCAGGAAAAAGCAAACAATTTCAGAATTGCACCGTGCAATGTGGAGATATTACTGTTTGTGCATTTACAATATTCATTGATTTTTGCCATTGAAAAACATGTTTTTCATATACCAGAAATGTTTGAAGCTACTGACTGATTGAAAGGAGCTGGCATCTCACTCTCTTTGAATCTTCTTTATCATGCTAGGATTAGCAGGAAAAAGCAAAAAATTTCAGAATTGCACCTTGCAATGTGGAGATATTACTGTTTGTGCATTTACAATATTCATTGATTTTTGCCACTGAAAAACGTTTTTCATATACCAGAAATGTTTGAAGCTACTGACTGAATGAAAGGAGCTGGCATCTCACTCTGAATCTTTATCATGCTAGGATTAGCAGGAAAAAGCAAACAATTTCAGAATTGCACCTTGCAATGTGGAGATATTACTGTTTGTGCATTTACAATATTCATTGATTTTTGCCATTGAAAAACATGTTTTTCATATACCAGAAATGTTTGAAGCTACTGACTGAATGAAAGGAGCTGGCATCTCACTCTCTTTGAATCTTCTTTATCATGCTAGGATTAACAGGAAAAAGCTAAAAATTTCAGAATTGCACCGTGCAATGTGGAGATATTACTGTTTGTGCATTTACAATATTCATTGATTTTTGCCGTTGAAAAACATGTTTTTCATATACCAGAAATGTTTGAAGCTACTGACTGATTGAAAGGAGCTGGCATCTCACTCTCTTTGAATCTTCTTTATCATGCTAGGATTAGCAGGAAAAAGCAAAAAATTTCAGAATTGCACCTTGCAATGTGGAGATATTACTGTTTGTGCATTTACAATATTCATTGATTTTTGCCATTGAAAAACATGTTTTTCATATACCAGAAATGTTTGAAGCTACTGACTGAATGAAAGGAGCTGGCATCTCACTTTCTTTGAATCTTCTTTATCATGCTAGGATTAACAGGAAAAAGCAAAAAATTTCAGAATTGCACCTTGCAATGTGGAGATATTACTGTTTGTGCATTTACAATATTCATTGATTTTTGCCATTGAAAAACATGTTTTTCATATACCAGAAATGTTTGAAGCTACTGACTGAATGAAAGGAGCTGGCATCTCACTCTCTTTGAATCTTCTTTATCATGCTAGGATTAACAGGAAAAAGCAAAAAATTTCAGAATTGCACCTTGCAATGTGGAGATATTACTGTTTGTGCATTTACAATATTCATTGATTTTTGCCATTGAAAAACATGTTTTTCATATACCAGAAATGTTTGAAGCTACTGACTGAATGAAAGGAGCTGGCATCTCACTCTCTTTGAATCTTCTTTATCATGCTAGGATTAACAGGAAAAAGCTAAAAATTTCAGAATTGCACCGTGCAATGTGGAGATATTACTGTTTGTGCATTTACAATATTCATTGATTTTTGCCATTGAAAAACATGTTTTTCATATACCAGAAATGTTTGAAGCTACTGACTGAATGAAAGGAGCTGGCATCTCACTCTCTTTGAATCTTCTTTATCATGCTAGGATTAGCAGGAAAAAGCAAAAAATTTCAGAATTGCACCTTGCAATGTGGAGATATTACTGTTTGTGCATTTACAATATTCATTGATTTTTGCCATTGAAAAACATGTTTTTCATATACCAGAAATGTTTGAAGCTACTGACTGAATGAAAGGAGCTGGCATCTCACTCTCTTTGAATCTTCTTTATCATGCTAGGATTAACAGGAAAAAGCTAAAAATTTCAGAATTGCACCGTGCAATGTGGAGATATTACTGTTTGTGCATTTACAATATTCATTGATTTTTGCCATTGAAAAACATGTTTTTCATATACCAGAAATGTTTGAAGCTACTGACTGATTGAAAGGAGCTGGCATCTCACTCTCTTTGAATCTTCTTTATCATGCTAGGATTAGCAGGAAAAAGCAAAAAATTTCAGAATTGCACCTTGCAATGTGGAGATATTACTGTTTGTGCATTTACAATATTCATTGATTTTTGCCATTGAAAAACATGTTTTTCATATACCAGAAATGTTTGAAGCTACTGACTGAATGAAAGGAGCTGGCATCTCACTCTCTTTGAATCTTCTTTATCATGCTAGGATTAACAGGAAAAAGCAAAAAATTTCAGAATTGCACCTTGCAATGTGGAGATATTACTGTTTGTGCATTTACAATATTCATTGATTTTTGCCATTGAAAAACATGTTTTTCATATACCAGAAATGTTTGAAGCTACTGACTGAATGAAAGGAGCTGGCATATCACTCTCTTTGAATCTTCTTTATCATGCTAGGATTAACAGGAAAAAGCAAAAAATTTCAGAATTGCACCTTGCAATGTGGAGATATTACTGTTTGTGCATTTACAATATTCATTGATTTTTGCCATTGAAAAACGTCCAGAAATGTTTGAAGCTACTGACTGAATGAAAGGAGCTGGCATCTCACTCTCTTTGAATCTTCTTTATCATGCTAGGATTAACAGGAAAAAGCTAAAAATTTCAGAATTGCACCGTGCAATGTGGAGATATTACTGTTTGTGCATTTACAATATTCATTGATTTTTGCCATTGAAAAACATGTTTTTCATATACCAGAAATGTTTGAAGCTACTGACTGATTGAAAGGAGCTGGCATCTCACTCTCTTTGAATCTTCTTTATCATGCTAGGATTAGCAGGAAAAAGCAAAAAATTTCAGAATTGCACCTTGCAATGTGGAGATATTACTGTTTGTGCATTTACAATATTCATTGATTTTTGCCACTGAAAAACGTTTTTCATATACCAGAAATGTTTGAAGCTACTGACTGAATGAAAGGAGCTGGCATCTCACTCTGAATCTTCTTTATCATGCTAGGATTAGCAGGAAAAAGCAAACAATTTCAGAATTGCACCTTGCAATGTGGAGATATTACTGTTTGTGCATTTACAATATTCATTGATTTTTGCCATTGAAAAACATGTTTTTCATATACCAGAAATGTTTGAAGCTACTGACTGAATGAAAGGAGCTGGCATCTCACTCTCTTTGAATCTTCTTTATCATGCTAGGATTAACAGGAAAAAGCTAAAAATTTCAGAATTGCACCGTGCAATGTGGAGATATTACTGTTTGTGCATTTACAATATTCATTGATTTTTGCCGTTGAAAAACATGTTTTTCATATACCAGAAATGTTTGAAGCTACTGACTGATTGAAAGGAGCTGGCATCTCACTCTCTTTGAATCTTCTTTATCATGCTAGGATTAGCAGGAAAAAGCAAAAAATTTCAGAATTGCACCTTGCAATGTGGAGATATTACTGTTTGTGCATTTACAATATTCATTGATTTTTGCCATTGAAAAACATGTTTTTCATATACCAGAAATGTTTGAAGCTACTGACTGAATGAAAGGAGCTGGCATCTCACTCTCTTTGAATCTTCTTTATCATGCTAGGATTAACAGGAAAAAGCAAAAAATTTCAGAATTGCACCTTGCAATGTGGAGATATTACTGTTTGTGCATTTACAATATTCATTGATTTTTGCCATTGAAAAACATGTTTTTCATATACCAGAAATGTTTGAAGCTACTGACTGAATGAAAGGAGCTGGCATCTCACTCTCTTTGAATCTTCTTTATCATGCTAGGATTAACAGGAAAAAGCAAAAAATTTCAGAATTGCACCTTGCAATGTGGAGATATTACTGTTTGTGCATTTACAATATTCATTGATTTTTGCCATTGAAAAACATGTTTTTCATTTACCAGAAATGTTTGAAGCTACTGACTGAATGAAAGGAGCTGGCATCTCACTCTCTTTGAATCTTCTTTATCATGCTAGGATTAACAGGAAAAAGCTAAAAATTTCAGAATTGCACCGTGCAATGTGGAGATATTACTGTTTGTGCATTTACAATATTCATTGATTTTTGCCATTGAAAAACATGTTTTTCATATACCAGAAATGTTTGAAGCTACTGACTGAATGAAAGGAGCTGGCATCTCACTCTCTTTGAATCTTCTTTATCATGCTAGGATTAGCAGGAAAAAGCAAAAAATTTCAGAATTGCACCTTGCAATGTGGAGATATTACTGTTTGTGCATTTACAATATTCATTGATTTTTGCCATTGAAAAACATGTTTTTCATATACCAGAAATGTTTGAAGCTACTGACTGAATGAAAGGAGCTGGCATCTCACTCTCTTTGAATCTTCTTTATCATGCTAGGATTAACAGGAAAAAGCTAAAAATTTCAGAATTGCACCGTGCAATGTGGAGATATTACTGTTTGTGCATTTACAATATTCATTGATTTTTGCCATTGAAAAACATGTTTTTCATATACCAGAAATGTTTGAAGCTACTGACTGATTGAAAGGAGCTGGCATCTCACTCTCTTTGAATCTTCTTTATCATGCTAGGATTAGCAGGAAAAAGCAAAAAATTTCAGAATTGCACCTTGCAATGTGGAGATATTACTGTTTGTGCATTTACAATATTCATTGATTTTTGCCATTGAAAAACATGTTTTTCATATACCAGAAATGTTTGAAGCTACTGACTGAATGAAAGGAGCTGGCATCTCACTCTCTTTGAATCTTCTTTATCATGCTAGGATTAACAGGAAAAAGCAAAAAATTTCAGAATTGCACCTTGCAATGTGGAGATATTACTGTTTGTGCATTTACAATATTCATTGATTTTTGCCATTGAAAAACATGTTTTTCATATACCAGAAATGTTTGAAGCTACTGACTGAATGAAAGGAGCTGGCATATCACTCTCTTTGAATCTTCTTTATCATGCTAGGATTAACAGGAAAAAGCAAAAAATTTCAGAATTGCACCTTGCAATGTGGAGATATTACTGTTTGTGCATTTACAATATTCATTGATTTTTGCCATTGAAAAACGTCCAGAAATGTTTGAAGCTACTGACTGAATGAAAGGAGCTGGCATCTCACTCTCTTTGAATCTTCTTTATCATGCTAGGATTAACAGGAAAAAGCTAAAAATTTCAGAATTGCACCGTGCAATGTGGAGATATTACTGTTTGTGCATTTACAATATTCATTGATTTTTGCCATTGAAAAACATGTTTTTCATATACCAGAAATGTTTGAAGCTACTGACTGAATGCAAGGAGCTGGCATCTCACTCTCTTTGAATCTTCTTTATCATGCTAGGATTAGCAGGAAAAAGCAAAAAATTTCAGAATTGCACCTTGCAATGTGGAGATATTACTGTTTGTGCATTTACAATATTCATTGATTTTTGCCATTGAAAAACATGTTTTTCATATACCAGAAATGTTTGAAGCTACTGACTGAATGAAAGGAGCTGGCATCTCACTCTCTTTGAATCTTCTTTATCATGCTAGGATTAACAGGAAAAAGCTAAAAATTTCAGAATTGCACCGTGCAATGTGGAGATATTACTGTTTGTGCATTTACAATATTCATTGATTTTTGCCATTGAAAAACATGTTTTTCATATACCAGAAATGTTTGAAGCTACTGACTGAATGAAAGGAGCTGGCATCTCACTCTCTTTGAATCTTCTTTATCATGCTAGGATTAACAGGAAAAAGCTAAAAATTTCAGAATTGCACCGTGCAATGTGGAGATATTACTGTTTGTGCATTTACAATATTCATTGATTTTTGCCATTGAAAAACATGTTTTTCATATACCAGAAATGTTTGAAGCTACTGACTGAATGAAAGGAGCTGGCATCTCACTCTCTTTGAATCTTCTTTATCATGCTAGGATTAGCAGGAAAAAGCAAAAAATTTCAGAATTGCACCTTGCAATGTGGAGATATTACTGTTTGTGCATTTACAATATTCATTGATTTTTGCCATTGAAAAACGTCCAGAAATGTTTGAAGCTACTGACTGAATGAAAGGAGCTGGCATCTCACTCTCTTTGAATCTTCTTTATCATGCTAGGATTAGCAGGAAAAAGCAAAAAATTTCAGAATTGCACCTTGCAATGTGGAGATATTACTGTTTGTGCATTTACAATATTCATTGATTTTTGCCATTGAAAAACATTTTTCATATACCAGAAATGTTTGAAGCTACTGACTGAATGAAAGGAGCTGGCATCTCACTCTGAATCTTCTTTATCATGCTAGGATTAGCAGGAAAAAGCAAACAATTTCAGAATTGCACCTTGCAATGTGGAGATATTACTGTTTGTGCATTTACAATATTCATTGATTTTTGCCATTGAAAAACATGTTTTTCATATACCAGAAATGTTTGAAGCTACTGACTGAATGAAAGGAGCTGGCATCTCACTCTCTTTGAATCTTCTTTATCATGCTAGGATTAACAGGAAAAAGCAAAAAATTTCAGAATTGCACCTTGCAATGTGGAGATATTACTGTTTGTGCATTTACAATATTCATTGATTTTTGCCATTGAAAAACATGTTTTTCATATACCAGAAATGTTTGAAGCTACTGACTGAATGAAAGGAGCTGGCATATCACTCTCTTTGAATCTTCTTTATCATGCTAGGATTAACAGGAAAAAGCAAAAAATTTCAGAATTGCACCTTGCAATGTGGAGATATTACTGTTTGTGCATTTACAATATTCATTGATTTTTGCCATTGAAAAACGTCCAGAAATGTTTGAAGCTACTGACTGAATGAAAGGAGCTGGCATCTCACTCTCTTTGAATCTTCTTTATCATGCTAGGATTAACAGGAAAAAGCTAAAAATTTCAGAATTGCACCGTGCAATGTGGAGATATTACTGTTTGTGCATTTACAATATTCATTGATTTTTGCCATTGAAAAACATGTTTTTCATATACCAGAAATGTTTGAAGCTACTGACTGAATGCAAGGAGCTGGCATCTCACTCTCTTTGAATCTTCTTTATCATGCTAGGATTAGCAGGAAAAAGCAAAAAATTTCAGAATTGCACCTTGCAATGTGGAGATATTACTGTTTGTGCATTTACAATATTCATTGATTTTTGCCATTGAAAAACATGTTTTTCATATACCAGAAATGTTTGAAGCTACTGACTGAATGAAAGGAGCTGGCATCTCACTCTCTTTGAATCTTCTTTATCATGCTAGGATTAACAGGAAAAAGCTAAAAATTTCAGAATTGCACCGTGCAATGTGGAGATATTACTGTTTGTGCATTTACAATATTCATTGATTTTTGCCATTGAAAAACATGTTTTTCATATACCAGAAATGTTTGAAGCTACTGACTGAATGAAAGGAGCTGGCATCTCACTCTCTTTGAATCTTCTTTATCATGCTAGGATTAACAGGAAAAAGCTAAAAATTTCAGAATTGCACCGTGCAATGTGGAGATATTACTGTTTGTGCATTTACAATATTCATTGATTTTTGCCATTGAAAAACATGTTTTTCATATACCAGAAATGTTTGAAGCTACTGACTGAATGAAAGGAGCTGGCATCTCACTCTCTTTGAATCTTCTTTATCATGCTAGGATTAGCAGGAAAAAGCAAAAAATTTCAGAATTGCACCTTGCAATGTGGAGATATTACTGTTTGTGCATTTACAATATTCATTGATTTTTGCCATTGAAAAACGTCCAGAAATGTTTGAAGCTACTGACTGAATGAAAGGAGCTGGCATCTCACTCTCTTTGAATCTTCTTTATCATGCTAGGATTAGCAGGAAAAAGCAAAAAATTTCAGAATTGCACCTTGCAATGTGGAGATATTACTGTTTGTGCATTTACAATATTCATTGATTTTTGCCATTGAAAAACATTTTTCATATACCAGAAATGTTTGAAGCTACTGACTGAATGAAAGGAGCTGGCATCTCACTCTGAATCTTCTTTATCATGCTAGGATTAGCAGGAAAAAGCAAACAATTTCAGAATTGCACCTTGCAATGTGGAGATATTACTGTTTGTGCATTTACAATATTCATTGATTTTTGCCATTGAAAAACATGTTTTTCATATACCAGAAATGTTTGAAGCTACTGACTGAATGAAAGGAGCTGGCATCTCACTCTCTTTGAATCTTCTTTATCATGCTAGGATTAACAGGAAAAAGCTAAAAATTTCAGAATTGCACCGTGCAATGTGGAGATATTACTGTTTGTGCATTTACAATATTCATTGATTTTTGCCATTGAAAAACATGTTTTTCATATACCAGAAATGTTTGAAGCTACTGACTGAATGAAAGGAGCTGGCATCTCACTCTCTTTGAATCTTCTTTATCATGCTAGGATTAGCAGGATAAAGCAAAAAATTTCAGAATTGCACCTTGCAATGTGGAGATATTACTGTTTGTGCATTTACAATATTCATCGATTTTTGCCATTGAAAAACATGTTTTTCATATACCAGAAATGTTTGAAGCTACTGACTGAATGAAAGGAGCTGGCATCTCACTCTCTTTGAATCTTCTTTATCATGCTAGGATTAACAGGAAAAAGCAAAAAATTTCAGAATTGCACCTTGCAATGTGGAGATATTACTGTTTGTGCATTTACAATATTCATTGATTTTTGCCATTGAAAAACGTCCAGAAATGTTTGAAGCTACTGACTGAATGAAAGGAGCTGGCATCTCACTCTCTTTGAATCTTCTTTATCATGCTAGGATTAGCAGGAAAAAGCAAAAAATTTCAGAATTGCACCGTGCAATGTGGAGATATTACTGTTTGTGCATTTACAATATTCATTGATTTTTGCCATTGAAAAACATGTTTTTCATATACCAGAAATGTTTGAAGCTACTGACTGATTGAAAGGAGCTGGCATCTCACTCTCTTTGAATCTTCTTTATCATGCTAGGATTAGCAGGAAAAAGCAAAAAATTTCAGAATTGCACCTTGCAATGTGGAGATATTACTGTTTGTGCATTTACAATATTCATTGATTTTTGCCATTGAAAAACGTTTTTCATATACCAGAAATGTTTGAAGCTACTGACTGAATGAAAGGAGCTGGCATCTCACTCTCTTTGAATCTTCTTTATCATGCTAGGATTAGCAGGATAAAGCAAAAAATTTCAGAATTGCACCTTGCAATGTGGAGATATTACTGTTTGTGCATTTACAATATTCATTGATTTTTGCCATTGAAAAACATGTTTTTCATATACCAGAAATGTTTGAAGCTACTGACTGAATGAAAGGAGCTGGCATCTCACTCTCTTTGAATCTTCTTTATCATGCTAGGATTAACAGGAAAAAGCTAAAAATTTCAGAATTGCACCGTGCAATGTGGAGATATTACTGTTTGTGCATTTACAATATTCATTGATTTTTGCCATTGAAAAACATGTTTTTCATATACCAGAAATGTTTGAAGCTACTGACTGATTGAAAGGAGCTGGCATCTCACTCTCTTTGAATCTTCTTTATCATGCTAGGATTAGCAGGAAAAAGCAAAAAATTTCAGAATTGCACCGTGCAATGTGGAGATATTACTGTTTGTGCATTTACAATATTCATTGATTTTTGCCATTGAAAAACATGTTTTTCATATACCAGAAATGTTTGAAGCTACTGACTGAATGAAAGGAGCTGGCATCTCACTCTCTTTGAATCTTCTTTATCATGCTAGGATTAGCAGGAAAAAGCAAAAAATTTCAGAATTGCACCTTGCAATGTGGAGATATTACTGTTTGTGCATTTACAATATTCATTGATTTTTGCCATTGAAAAACATGTTTTTCATATACCAGAAATGTTTGAAGCTACTGACTGAATGAAAGGAGCTGGCATCTCACTCTCTTTGAATCTTCTTTATCATGCTAGGATTAACAGGAAAAAGCAAAAAATTTCAGAATTGCACCTTGCAATGTGGAGATATTACTGTTTGTGCATTTACAATATTCATTGATTTTTGCCATTGAAAAACATGTTTTTCATATACCAGAAATGTTTGAAGCTACTGACTGAATGAAAGGAGCTGGCATATCACTCTCTTTGAATCTTCTTTATCATGCTAGGATTAACAGGAAAAAGCAAAAAATTTCAGAATTGCACCTTGCAATGTGGAGATATTACTGTTTGTGCATTTACAATATTCATTGATTTTTGCCATTGAAAAACGTCCAGAAATGTTTGAAGCTACTGACTGAATGAAAGGAGCTGGCATCTCACTCTCTTTGAATCTTCTTTATCATGCTAGGATTAACAGGAAAAAGCTAAAAATTTCAGAATTGCACCGTGCAATGTGGAGATATTACTGTTTGTGCATTTACAATATTCATTGATTTTTGCCATTGAAAAACATGTTTTTCATATACCAGAAATGTTTGAAGCTACTGACTGAATGCAAGGAGCTGGCATCTCACTCTCTTTGAATCTTCTTTATCATGCTAGGATTAGCAGGAAAAAGCAAAAAATTTCAGAATTGCACCTTGCAATGTGGAGATATTACTGTTTGTGCATTTACAATATTCATTGATTTTTGCCATTGAAAAACATGTTTTTCATATACCAGAAATGTTTGAAGCTACTGACTGAATGAAAGGAGCTGGCATATCACTCTCTTTGAATCTTCTTTATCATGCTAGGATTAACAGGAAAAAGCAAAAAATTTCAGAATTGCACCTTGCAATGTGGAGATATTACTGTTTGTGCATTTACAATATTCATTGATTTTTGCCATTGAAAAACGTCCAGAAATGTTTGAAGCTACTGACTGAATGAAAGGAGCTGGCATCTCACTCTCTTTGAATCTTCTTTATCATGCTAGGATTAACAGGAAAAAGCTAAAAATTTCAGAATTGCACCGTGCAATGTGGAGATATTACTGTTTGTGCATTTACAATATTCATTGATTTTTGCCATTGAAAAACATGTTTTTCATATACCAGAAATGTTTGAAGCTACTGACTGAATGCAAGGAGCTGGCATCTCACTCTCTTTGAATCTTCTTTATCATGCTAGGATTAGCAGGAAAAAGCAAAAAATTTCAGAATTGCACCTTGCAATGTGGAGATATTACTGTTTGTGCATTTACAATATTCATTGATTTTTGCCATTGAAAAACATGTTTTTCATATACCAGAAATGTTTGAAGCTACTGACTGAATGAAAGGAGCTGGCATCTCACCCTCTTTGAATCTTCTTTATCATGCTAGGATTAACAGGAAAAAGCAAAAAATTTCAGAATTGCACCTTGCAATGTGGAGATATTACTGTTTGTGCATTTACAATATTCATTGATTTTTGCCATTGAAAAACATGTTTTTCATATACCAGAAATGTTTGAAGCTACTGACTGAATGAAAGGAGCTGGCATCTCACTCTCTTTGAATCTTCTTTATCATGCTAGGATTAACAGGAAAAAGCAAAAAATTTCAGAATTGCACCTTGCAATGTGGAGATATTACTGTTTGTGCATTTACAATATTCATTGATTTTTGCCATTGAAAAACATGTTTTTCATATACCAGAAATGTTTGAAGCTACTGACTGAATGAAAGGAGCTGGCATCTCACTCTCTTTGAATCTTCTTTATCATGCTAGGATTAACAGGAAAAAGCTAAAAATTTCAGAATTGCACCGTGCAATGTGGAGATATTACTGTTTGTGCATTTACAATATTCATTGATTTTTGCCATTGAAAAACATGTTTTTCATATACCAGAAATGTTTGAAGCTACTGACTGAATGAAAGGAGCTGGCATCTCACTCTCTTTGAATCTTCTTTATCATGCTAGGATTAGCAGGATAAAGCAAAAAATTTCAGAATTGCACCTTGCAATGTGGAGATATTACTGTTTGTGCATTTACAATATTCATCGATTTTTGCCATTGAAAAACATGTTTTTCATATACCAGAAATGTTTGAAGCTACTGACTGAATGAAAGGAGCTGGCATCTCACTCTCTTTGAATCTTCTTTATCATGCTAGGATTAACAGGAAAAAGCAAAAAATTTCAGAATTGCACCTTGCAATGTGGAGATATTACTGTTTGTGCATTTACAATATTCATTGATTTTTGCCATTGAAAAACGTCCAGAAATGTTTGAAGCTACTGACTGAATGAAAGGAGCTGGCATCTCACTCTCTTTGAATCTTCTTTATCATGCTAGGATTAGCAGGAAAAAGCAAAAAATTTCAGAATTGCACCGTGCAATGTGGAGATATTACTGTTTGTGCATTTACAATATTCATTGATTTTTGCCATTGAAAAACATGTTTTTCATATACCAGAAATGTTTGAAGCTACTGACTGATTGAAAGGAGCTGGCATCTCACTCTCTTTGAATCTTCTTTATCATGCTAGGATTAGCAGGAAAAAGCAAAAAATTTCAGAATTGCACCTTGCAATGTGGAGATATTACTGTTTGTGCATTTACAATATTCATTGATTTTTGCCATTGAAAAACGTTTTTCATATACCAGAAATGTTTGAAGCTACTGACTGAATGAAAGGAGCTGGCATCTCACTCTCTTTGAATCTTCTTTATCATGCTAGGATTAGCAGGATAAAGCAAAAAATTTCAGAATTGCACCTTGCAATGTGGAGATATTACTGTTTGTGCATTTACAATATTCATTGATTTTTGCCATTGAAAAACATGTTTTTCATATACCAGAAATGTTTGAAGCTACTGACTGAATGAAAGGAGCTGGCATCTCACTCTCTTTGAATCTTCTTTATCATGCTAGGATTAACAGGAAAAAGCTAAAAATTTCAGAATTGCACCGTGCAATGTGGAGATATTACTGTTTGTGCATTTACAATATTCATTGATTTTTGCCATTGAAAAACATGTTTTTCATATACCAGAAATGTTTGAAGCTACTGACTGATTGAAAGGAGCTGGCATCTCACTCTCTTTGAATCTTCTTTATCATGCTAGGATTAGCAGGAAAAAGCAAAAAATTTCAGAATTGCACCGTGCAATGTGGAGATATTACTGTTTGTGCATTTACAATATTCATTGATTTTTGCCATTGAAAAACATGTTTTTCATATACCAGAAATGTTTGAAGCTACTGACTGAATGAAAGGAGCTGGCATCTCACTCTCTTTGAATCTTCTTTATCATGCTAGGATTAGCAGGAAAAAGCAAAAAATTTCAGAATTGCACCTTGCAATGTGGAGATATTACTGTTTGTGCATTTACAATATTCATTGATTTTTGCCATTGAAAAACATGTTTTTCATATACCAGAAATGTTTGAAGCTACTGACTGAATGAAAGGAGCTGGCATCTCACTCTCTTTGAATCTTCTTTATCATGCTAGGATTAACAGGAAAAAGCAAAAAATTTCAGAATTGCACCTTGCAATGTGGAGATATTACTGTTTGTGCATTTACAATATTCATTGATTTTTGCCATTGAAAAACATGTTTTTCATATACCAGAAATGTTTGAAGCTACTGACTGAATGAAAGGAGCTGGCATATCACTCTCTTTGAATCTTCTTTATCATGCTAGGATTAACAGGAAAAAGCAAAAAATTTCAGAATTGCACCTTGCAATGTGGAGATATTACTGTTTGTGCATTTACAATATTCATTGATTTTTGCCATTGAAAAACGTCCAGAAATGTTTGAAGCTACTGACTGAATGAAAGGAGCTGGCATCTCACTCTCTTTGAATCTTCTTTATCATGCTAGGATTAACAGGAAAAAGCTAAAAATTTCAGAATTGCACCGTGCAATGTGGAGATATTACTGTTTGTGCATTTACAATATTCATTGATTTTTGCCATTGAAAAACATGTTTTTCATATACCAGAAATGTTTGAAGCTACTGACTGAATGCAAGGAGCTGGCATCTCACTCTCTTTGAATCTTCTTTATCATGCTAGGATTAGCAGGAAAAAGCAAAAAATTTCAGAATTGCACCTTGCAATGTGGAGATATTACTGTTTGTGCATTTACAATATTCATTGATTTTTGCCATTGAAAAACATGTTTTTCATATACCAGAAATGTTTGAAGCTACTGACTGAATGAAAGGAGCTGGCATATCACTCTCTTTGAATCTTCTTTATCATGCTAGGATTAACAGGAAAAAGCAAAAAATTTCAGAATTGCACCTTGCAATGTGGAGATATTACTGTTTGTGCATTTACAATATTCATTGATTTTTGCCATTGAAAAACGTCCAGAAATGTTTGAAGCTACTGACTGAATGAAAGGAGCTGGCATCTCACTCTCTTTGAATCTTCTTTATCATGCTAGGATTAACAGGAAAAAGCTAAAAATTTCAGAATTGCACCGTGCAATGTGGAGATATTACTGTTTGTGCATTTACAATATTCATTGATTTTTGCCATTGAAAAACATGTTTTTCATATACCAGAAATGTTTGAAGCTACTGACTGAATGCAAGGAGCTGGCATCTCACTCTCTTTGAATCTTCTTTATCATGCTAGGATTAGCAGGAAAAAGCAAAAAATTTCAGAATTGCACCTTGCAATGTGGAGATATTACTGTTTGTGCATTTACAATATTCATTGATTTTTGCCATTGAAAAACATGTTTTTCATATACCAGAAATGTTTGAAGCTACTGACTGAATGAAAGGAGCTGGCATCTCACCCTCTTTGAATCTTCTTTATCATGCTAGGATTAACAGGAAAAAGCAAAAAATTTCAGAATTGCACCTTGCAATGTGGAGATATTACTGTTTGTGCATTTACAATATTCATTGATTTTTGCCATTGAAAAACATGTTTTTCATATACCAGAAATGTTTGAAGCTACTGACTGAATGAAAGGAGCTGGCATCTCACTCTCTTTGAATCTTCTTTATCATGCTAGGATTAACAGGAAAAAGCAAAAAATTTCAGAATTGCACCTTGCAATGTGGAGATATTACTGTTTGTGCATTTACAATATTCATTGATTTTTGCCATTGAAAAACATGTTTTTCATATACCAGAAATGTTTGAAGCTACTGACTGAATGAAAGGAGCTGGCATCTCACTCTCTTTGAATCTTCTTTATCATGCTAGGATTAACAGGAAAAAGCTAAAAATTTCAGAATTGCACCGTGCAATGTGGAGATATTACTGTTTGTGCATTTACAATATTCATTGATTTTTGCCATTGAAAAACATGTTTTTCATATACCAGAAATGTTTGAAGCTACTGACTGAATGAAAGGAGCTGGCATCTCACTCTCTTTGAATCTTCTTTATCATGCTAGGATTAGCAGGAAAAAGCAAAAAATTTCAGAATTGCACCTTGCAATGTGGAGATATTACTGTTTGTGCATTTACAATATTCATTGATTTATGCCATTGAAAAACATGTTTTTCATATACCAGAAATGTTTGAAGCTACTGACTGAATGAAAGGAGCTGGCATCTCACTCTCTTTGAATCTTCTTTATCATGCTAGGATTAACAGGAAAAAGCAAAAAATTTCAGAATTGCACCTTGCAATGTGGAGATATTACTGTTTGTGCATTTACAATATTCATTGATTTTTGCCATTGAAAAACATGTTTTTCATATACCAGAAATGTTTGAAGCTACTGACTGAATGAAAGGAGCTGGCATCTCACTCTCTTTGAATCTTCTTTATCATGCTAGGATTAACAGGAAAAAGCTAAAAATTTCAGAATTGCACCGTGCAATGTGGAGATATTACTGTTTGTGCATTTACAATATTCATTGATTTTTGCCATTGAAAAACATGTTTTTCATATACCAGAAATGTTTGAAGCTACTGACTGAATGAAAGGAGCTGGCATCTCACTCTCTTTGAATCTTCTTTATCATGCTAGGATTAACAGGAAAAAGCAAAAAATTTCAGAATTGCACCTTGCAATGTGGAGATATTACTGTTTGTGCATTTACAATATTCATTGATTTTTGCCATTGAAAAACGTCCAGAAATGTTTGAAGCTACTGACTGAATGAAAGGAGCTGGCATCTCACTCTCTTTGAATCTTCTTTATCATGCTAGGATTAGCAGGAAAAAGCAAAAAATTTCAGAATTGCACCGTGCAATGTGGAGATATTACTGTTTGTGCATTTACAATATTCATTGATTTTTGCCATTGAAAAACATGTTTTTCATATACCAGAAATGTTTGAAGCTACTGACTGATTGAAAGGAGCTGGCATCTCACTCTCTTTGAATCTTTATCATGCTAGGATTAGCAGGAAAAAGCAAAAAATTTCAGAATTGCACCTTGCAATGTGGAGATATTACTGTTTGTGCATTTACAATATTCATTGATTTTTGCCATTGAAAAACATGTTTTTCATATACCAGAAATGTTTGAAGCTACTGACTGAATGAAAGGAGCTGGCATCTCACTCTCTTTGAATCTTCTTTATCATGCTAGGATTAACAGGAAAAAGCAAAAAATTTCAGAATTGCACCTTGCAATGTGGAGATATTACTGTTTGTGCATTTACAATATTCATTGATTTTTGCCATTGAAAAACATGTTTTTCATATACCAGAAATGTTTGAAGCTACTGACTGAATGAAAGGAGCTGGCATATCACTCTCTTTGAATCTTCTTTATCATGCTAGGATTAACAGGAAAAAGCAAAAAATTTCAGAATTGCACCTTGCAATGTGGAGATATTACTGTTTGTGCATTTACAATATTCATTGATTTTTGCCATTGAAAAACGTCCAGAAATGTTTGAAGCTACTGACTGAATGAAAGGAGCTGGCATCTCACTCTCTTTGAATCTTCTTTATCATGCTAGGATTAACAGGAAAAAGCTAAAAATTTCAGAATTGCACCGTGCAATGTGGAGATATTACTGTTTGTGCATTTACAATATTCATTGATTTTTGCCATTGAAAAACATGTTTTTCATATACCAGAAATGTTTGAAGCTACTGACTGAATGCAAGGAGCTGGCATCTCACTCTCTTTGAATCTTCTTTATCATGCTAGGATTAACAGGAAAAAGCAAAAAATTTCAGAATTGCACCTTGCAATGTGGAGATATTACTGTTTGTGCATTTACAATATTCATTGATTTTTGCCATTGAAAAACATGTTTTTCATATACCAGAAATGTTTGAAGCTACTGACTGAATGAAAGGAGCTGGCATCTCACTCTCTTTGAATCTTCTTTATCATGCTAGGATTAACAGGAAAAAGCTAAAAATTTCAGAATTGCACCGTGCAATGTGGAGATATTACTGTTTGTGCATTTACAATATTCATTGATTTTTGCCATTGAAAAACATGTTTTTCATATACCAGAAATGTTTGAAGCTACTGACTGAATGAAAGGAGCTGGCATCTCACTCTCTTTGAATCTTCTTTATCATGCTAGGATTAACAGGAAAAAGCAAAAAATTTCAGAATTGCACCTTGCAATGTGGAGATATTACTGTTTGTGCATTTACAATATTCATTGATTTTTGCCATTGAAAAACGTCCAGAAATGTTTGAAGCTACTGACTGAATGAAAGGAGCTGGCATCTCACTCTCTTTGAATCTTCTTTATCATGCTAGGATTAGCAGGAAAAAGCAAAAAATTTCAGAATTGCACCGTGCAATGTGGAGATATTACTGTTTGTGCATTTACAATATTCATTGATTTTTGCCATTGAAAAACATGTTTTTCATATACCAGAAATGTTTGAAGCTACTGACTGATTGAAAGGAGCTGGCATCTCACTCTCTTTGAATCTTTATCATGCTAGGATTAGCAGGAAAAAGCAAAAAATTTCAGAATTGCACCTTGCAATGTGGAGATATTACTGTTTGTGCATTTACAATATTCATTGATTTTTGCCATTGAAAAACATGTTTTTCATATACCAGAAATGTTTGAAGCTACTGACTGAATGAAAGGAGCTGGCATCTCACTCTCTTTGAATCTTCTTTATCATGCTAGGATTAACAGGAAAAAGCAAAAAATTTCAGAATTGCACCTTGCAATGTGGAGATATTACTGTTTGTGCATTTACAATATTCATTGATTTTTGCCATTGAAAAACATGTTTTTCATATACCAGAAATGTTTGAAGCTACTGACTGAATGAAAGGAGCTGGCATATCACTCTCTTTGAATCTTCTTTATCATGCTAGGATTAACAGGAAAAAGCAAAAAATTTCAGAATTGCACCTTGCAATGTGGAGATATTACTGTTTGTGCATTTACAATATTCATTGATTTTTGCCATTGAAAAACGTCCAGAAATGTTTGAAGCTACTGACTGAATGAAAGGAGCTGGCATCTCACTCTCTTTGAATCTTCTTTATCATGCTAGGATTAACAGGAAAAAGCTAAAAATTTCAGAATTGCACCGTGCAATGTGGAGATATTACTGTTTGTGCATTTACAATATTCATTGATTTTTGCCATTGAAAAATATGTTTTTCATATACCAGAAATGTTTGAAGCTACTGACTGAATGAAAGGAGCTGGCATCTCACTCTCTTTGAATCTTCTTTATCATGCTAGGATTAACAGGAAAAAGCTAAAAATTTCAGAATTGCACCGTGCAATGTGGAGATATTACTGTTTGTGCATTTACAATATTCATTGATTTTTGCCATTGAAAAACATGTTTTTCATATACCAGAAATGTTTGAAGCTACTGACTGAATGAAAGGAGCTGGCATCTCACTCTCTTTGAATCTTCTTTATCATGCTAGGATTAACAGGAAAAAGCTAAAAATTTCAGAATTGCACCGTGCAATGTGGAGATATTACTGTTTGTGCATTTACAATATTCATTGATTTTTGCCATTGAAAAACATGTTTTTCATATACCAGAAATGTTTGAAGCTACTGACTGAATGAAAGGAGCTGGCATCTCACTCTCTTTGAATCTTCTTTATCATGCTAGGATTAGCAGGAAAAAGCAAAAAATTTCAGAATTGCACCTTGCAATGTGGAGATATTACTGTTTGTGCATTTACAATATTCATTGATTTTTGCCATTGAAAAACATGTTTTTCATATACCAGAAATGTTTGAAGCTACTGACTGAATGAAAGGAGCTGGCATCTCACTCTCTTTGAATCTTCTTTATCATGCTAGGATTAACAGGAAAAAGCTAAAAATTTCAGAATTGCACCGTGCAATGTGGAGATATTACTGTTTGTGCATTTACAATATTCATTGATTTTTGCCATTGAAAAACATGTTTTTCATATACCAGAAATGTTTGAAGCTACTGACTGAATGAAAGGAGCTGGCATCTCACTCTCTTTGAATCTTCTTTATCATGCTAGGATTAGCAGGAAAAAGCAAAAAATTTCAGAATTGCACCTTGCAATGTGGAGATATTACTGTTTGTGCATTTACAATATTCATTGATTTATGCCATTGAAAAACATGTTTTTCATATACCAGAAATGTTTGAAGCTACTGACTGAATGAAAGGAGCTGGCATCTCACTCTCTTTGAATCTTCTTTATCATGCTAGGATTAACAGGAAAAAGCAAAAAATTTCAGAATTGCACCTTGCAATGTGGAGATATTACTGTTTGTGCATTTACAATATTCATTGATTTTTGCCATTGAAAAACATGTTTTTCATATACCAGAAATGTTTGAAGCTACTGACTGAATGAAAGGAGCTGGCATCTCACTCTCTTTGAATCTTCTTTATCATGCTAGGATTAACAGGAAAAAGCTAAAAATTTCAGAATTGCACCGTGCAATGTGGAGATATTACTGTTTGTGCATTTACAATATTCATTGATTTTTGCCATTGAAAAACATGTTTTTCATATACCAGAAATGTTTGAAGCTACTGACTGAATGAAAGGAGCTGGCATCTCACTCTCTTTGAATCTTCTTTATCATGCTAGGATTAGCAGGAAAAAGCAAAAAATTTCCGAATTGCACCTTGCAATGTGGAGATATTACTGTTTGTGCATTTACAATATTCATTGATTTTTGCCATTGAAAAACATGTTTTTCATATACCAGAAATGTTTGAAGCTACTGACTGAATGAAAGGAGCTGGCATCTCACTCTCTTTGAATCTTCTTTATCATGCTAGGATTAGCAGGATAAAGCAAAAAATTTCAGAATTGCACCTTGCAATGTGGAGATATTACTGTTTGTGCATTTACAATATTCATTGATTTTTGCCATTGAAAAACATGTTTTTCATATACCAGAAATGTTTGAAGCTACTGACTGAATGAAAGGAGCTGGCATCTCACTCTCTTTGAATCTTCTTTATCATGCTAGGATTAACAGGAAAAAGCAAAAAATTTCAGAATTGCACCTTGCAATGTGGAGATATTACTGTTTGTGCATTTACAATATTCATTGATTTTTGCCATTGAAAAACGTCCAGAAATGTTTGAAGCTACTGACTGAATGAAAGGAGCTGGCATCTCACTCTCTTTGAATCTTCTTTATCATGCTAGGATTAGCAGGAAAAAGCAAAAAATTTCAGAATTGCACCGTGCAATGTGGAGATATTACTGTTTGTGCATTTACAATATTCATTGATTTTTGCCATTGAAAAACATGTTTTTCATATACCAGAAATGTTTGAAGCTACTGACTGATTGAAAGGAGCTGGCATCTCACTCTCTTTGAATCTTCTTTATCATGCTAGGATTAGCAGGAAAAAGCAAAAAATTTCAGAATTGCACCTTGCAATGTGGAGATATTACTGTTTGTGCATTTACAATATTCATTGATTTTTGCCATTGAAAAACATGTTTTTCATATACCAGAAATGTTTGAAGCTACTGACTGAATGAAAGGAGCTGGCATCTCACTCTCTTTGAATCTTCTTTATCATGCTAGGATTAACAGGAAAAAGCAAAAAATTTCAGAATTGCACCTTGCAATGTGGAGATATTACTGTTTGTGCATTTACAATATTCATTGATTTTTGCCATTGAAAAACATGTTTTTCATATACCAGAAATGTTTGAAGCTACTGACTGAATGAAAGGAGCTGGCATATCACTCTCTTTGAATCTTCTTTATCATGCTAGGATTAACAGGAAAAAGCAAAAAATTTCAGAATTGCACCTTGCAATGTGGAGATATTACTGTTTGTGCATTTACAATATTCATTGATTTTTGCCATTGAAAAACGTCCAGAAATGTTTGAAGCTACTGACTGAATGAAAGGAGCTGGCATCTCACTCTCTTTGAATCTTCTTTATCATGCTAGGATTAACAGGAAAAAGCTAAAAAATTCAGAATTGCACCGTGCAATGTGGAGATATTACTGTTTGTGCATTTACAATATTCATTGATTTTTGCCATTGAAAAACATGTTTTTCATATACCAGAAATGTTTGAAGCTACTGACTGAATGCAAGGAGCTGGCATCTCACTCTCTTTGAATCTTCTTTATCATGCTAGGATTAGCAGGAAAAAGCAAAAAATTTCAGAATTGCACCTTGCAATGTGGAGATATTACTGTTTGTGCATTTACAATATTCATTGATTTTTGCCATTGAAAAACATGTTTTTCATATACCAGAAATGTTTGAAGCTACTGACTGAATGAAAGGAGCTGGCATATCACTCTCTTTGAATCTTCTTTATCATGCTAGGATTAACAGGAAAAAGCAAAAAATTTCAGAATTGCACCTTGCAATGTGGAGATATTACTGTTTGTGCATTTACAATATTCATTGATTTTTGCCATTGAAAAACGTCCAGAAATGTTTGAAGCTACTGACTGAATGAAAGGAGCTGGCATCTCACTCTCTTTGAATCTTCTTTATCATGCTAGGATTAACAGGAAAAAGCTAAAAATTTCAGAATTGCACCGTGCAATGTGGAGATATTACTGTTTGTGCATTTACAATATTCATTGATTTTTGCCATTGAAAAACATGTTTTTCATATACCAGAAATGTTTGAAGCTACTGACTGAATGCAAGGAGCTGGCATCTCACTCTCTTTGAATCTTCTTTATCATGCTAGGATTAGCAGGAAAAAGCAAAAAATTTCAGAATTGCACCTTGCAATGTGGAGATATTACTGTTTGTGCATTTACAATATTCATTGATTTTTGCCATTGAAAAACATGTTTTTCATATACCAGAAATGTTTGAAGCTACTGACTGAATGAAAGGAGCTGGCATCTCACCCTCTTTGAATCTTCTTTATCATGCTAGGATTAACAGGAAAAAGCAAAAAATTTCAGAATTGCACCTTGCAATGTGGAGATATTACTGTTTGTGCATTTACAATATTCATTGATTTTTGCCATTGAAAAACATGTTTTTCATATACCAGAAATGTTTGAAGCTACTGACTGAATGAAAGGAGCTGGCATCTCACTCTCTTTGAATCTTCTTTATCATGCTAGGATTAACAGGAAAAAGCAAAAAATTTCAGAATTGCACCTTGCAATGTGGAGATATTACTGTTTGTGCATTTACAATATTCATTGATTTTTGCCATTGAAAAACATGTTTTTCATATACCAGAAATGTTTGAAGCTACTGACTGAATGAAAGGAGCTGGCATCTCACTCTCTTTGAATCTTCTTTATCATGCTAGGATTAACAGGAAAAAGCTAAAAATTTCAGAATTGCACCGTGCAATGTGGAGATATTACTGTTTGTGCATTTACAATATTCATTGATTTTTGCCATTGAAAAACATGTTTTTCATATACCAGAAATGTTTGAAGCTACTGACTGAATGAAAGGAGCTGGCATCTCACTCTCTTTGAATCTTCTTTATCATGCTAGGATTAGCAGGAAAAAGCAAAAAATTTCAGAATTGCACCTTGCAATGTGGAGATATTACTGTTTGTGCATTTACAATATTCATTGATTTATGCCATTGAAAAACATGTTTTTCATATACCAGAAATGTTTGAAGCTACTGACTGAATGAAAGGAGCTGGCATCTCACTCTCTTTGAATCTTCTTTATCATGCTAGGATTAACAGGAAAAAGCAAAAAATTTCAGAATTGCACCTTGCAATGTGGAGATATTACTGTTTGTGCATTTACAATATTCATTGATTTTTGCCATTGAAAAACATGTTTTTCATATACCAGAAATGTTTGAAGCTACTGACTGAATGAAAGGAGCTGGCATCTCACTCTCTTTGAATCTTCTTTATCATGCTAGGATTAACAGGAAAAAGCTAAAAATTTCAGAATTGCACCGTGCAATGTGGAGATATTACTGTTTGTGCATTTACAATATTCATTGATTTTTGCCATTGAAAAACATGTTTTTCATATACCAGAAATGTTTGAAGCTACTGACTGAATGAAAGGAGCTGGCATCTCACTCTCTTTGAATCTTCTTTATCATGCTAGGATTAACAGGAAAAAGCAAAAAATTTCAGAATTGCACCTTGCAATGTGGAGATATTACTGTTTGTGCATTTACAATATTCATTGATTTTTGCCATTGAAAAACGTCCAGAAATGTTTGAAGCTACTGACTGAATGAAAGGAGCTGGCATCTCACTCTCTTTGAATCTTCTTTATCATGCTAGGATTAGCAGGAAAAAGCAAAAAATTTCAGAATTGCACCGTGCAATGTGGAGATATTACTGTTTGTGCATTTACAATATTCATTGATTTTTGCCATTGAAAAACATGTTTTTCATATACCAGAAATGTTTGAAGCTACTGACTGATTGAAAGGAGCTGGCATCTCACTCTCTTTGAATCTTTATCATGCTAGGATTAGCAGGAAAAAGCAAAAAATTTCAGAATTGCACCTTGCAATGTGGAGATATTACTGTTTGTGCATTTACAATATTCATTGATTTTTGCCATTGAAAAACATGTTTTTCATATACCAGAAATGTTTGAAGCTACTGACTGAATGAAAGGAGCTGGCATCTCACTCTCTTTGAATCTTCTTTATCATGCTAGGATTAACAGGAAAAAGCAAAAAATTTCAGAATTGCACCTTGCAATGTGGAGATATTACTGTTTGTGCATTTACAATATTCATTGATTTTTGCCATTGAAAAACATGTTTTTCATATACCAGAAATGTTTGAAGCTACTGACTGAATGAAAGGAGCTGGCATATCACTCTCTTTGAATCTTCTTTATCATGCTAGGATTAACAGGAAAAAGCAAAAAATTTCAGAATTGCACCTTGCAATGTGGAGATATTACTGTTTGTGCATTTACAATATTCATTGATTTTTGCCATTGAAAAACGTCCAGAAATGTTTGAAGCTACTGACTGAATGAAAGGAGCTGGCATCTCACTCTCTTTGAATCTTCTTTATCATGCTAGGATTAACAGGAAAAAGCTAAAAATTTCAGAATTGCACCGTGCAATGTGGAGATATTACTGTTTGTGCATTTACAATATTCATTGATTTTTGCCATTGAAAAACATGTTTTTCATATACCAGAAATGTTTGAAGCTACTGACTGAATGCAAGGAGCTGGCATCTCACTCTCTTTGAATCTTCTTTATCATGCTAGGATTAACAGGAAAAAGCAAAAAATTTCAGAATTGCACCTTGCAATGTGGAGATATTACTGTTTGTGCATTTACAATATTCATTGATTTTTGCCATTGAAAAACATGTTTTTCATATACCAGAAATGTTTGAAGCTACTGACTGAATGAAAGGAGCTGGCATCTCACTCTCTTTGAATCTTCTTTATCATGCTAGGATTAACAGGAAAAAGCTAAAAATTTCAGAATTGCACCGTGCAATGTGGAGATATTACTGTTTGTGCATTTACAATATTCATTGATTTTTGCCATTGAAAAACATGTTTTTCATATACCAGAAATGTTTGAAGCTACTGACTGAATGAAAGGAGCTGGCATCTCACTCTCTTTGAATCTTCTTTATCATGCTAGGATTAACAGGAAAAAGCAAAAAATTTCAGAATTGCACCTTGCAATGTGGAGATATTACTGTTTGTGCATTTACAATATTCATTGATTTTTGCCATTGAAAAACGTCCAGAAATGTTTGAAGCTACTGACTGAATGAAAGGAGCTGGCATCTCACTCTCTTTGAATCTTCTTTATCATGCTAGGATTAGCAGGAAAAAGCAAAAAAT
Source organism: Phyllobates terribilis (assembly GCF_046119375.1). NCBI lineage: Eukaryota > Metazoa > Chordata > Amphibia > Anura > Dendrobatidae > Phyllobates > Phyllobates terribilis. The sequence goes on along the minus strand of NW_027365274.1, from coordinate 1,244 downwards.
TTCAGAATTGCACCGTGCAATGTGGAGATATTACTGTTTGTGCATTTACAATATTCATTGATTTTTGCCATTGAAAAACATGTTTTTCATATACCAGAAATGTTTGAAGCTACTGACTGATTGAAAGGAGCTGGCATCTCACTCTCTTTGAATCTTTATCATGCTAGGATTAGCAGGAAAAAGCAAAAAATTTCAGAATTGCACCTTGCAATGTGGAGATATTACTGTTTGTGCATTTACAATATTCATTGATTTTTGCCATTGAAAAACATGTTTTTCATATACCAGAAATGTTTGAAGCTACTGACTGAATGAAAGGAGCTGGCATCTCACTCTCTTTGAATCTTCTTTATCATGCTAGGATTAACAGGAAAAAGCAAAAAATTTCAGAATTGCACCTTGCAATGTGGAGATATTACTGTTTGTGCATTTACAATATTCATTGATTTTTGCCATTGAAAAACATGTTTTTCATATACCAGAAATGTTTGAAGCTACTGACTGAATGAAAGGAGCTGGCATATCACTCTCTTTGAATCTTCTTTATCATGCTAGGATTAACAGGAAAAAGCAAAAAATTTCAGAATTGCACCTTGCAATGTGGAGATATTACTGTTTGTGCATTTACAATATTCATTGATTTTTGCCATTGAAAAACGTCCAGAAATGTTTGAAGCTACTGACTGAATGAAAGGAGCTGGCATCTCACTCTCTTTGAATCTTCTTTATCATGCTAGGATTAACAGGAAAAAGCTAAAAATTTCAGAATTGCACCGTGCAATGTGGAGATATTACTGTTTGTGCATTTACAATATTCATTGATTTTTGCCATTGAAAAACATGTTTTTCATATACCAGAAATGTTTGAAGCTACTGACTGAATGCAAGGAGCTGGCATCTCACTCTCTTTGAATCTTCTTTATCATGCTAGGATTAGCAGGAAAAAGCAAAAAATTTCAGAATTGCACCTTGCAATGTGGAGATATTACTGTTTGTGCATTTACAATATTCATTGATTTTTGCCATTGAAAAACATGTTTTTCATATACCAGAAATGTTTGAAGCTACTGACTGAATGAAAGGAGCTGGCATCTCACTCTCTTTGAATCTTCTTTATCATGCTAGGATTAACAGGAAAAAGCAAAAAATTTCAGAATTGCACCTTGCAATGTGGAGATATTACTGTTTGTGCATTTACAATATTCATTGATTTTTGCCATTGAAAAACATGTTTTTCATATACC